>NC_065424.1:0-300000 GCF_024362695.1 Pectinophora gossypiella
GTATCGATACATCACCAATGCCGTACGTGTTTGTTGGTGATGAAGCGTTCCCAATAAGTAATAACTTCTTGAGACTGTAGCGGACCCAACTAGTTGGCCACCTAGTTCCGCTCACATGCAACAGATGGCGCCACGTTCTTCAAGCGGTCGTGAAACGCGGTATCGAAGTTTTCACGGCAAAGACGCATATATACAACTTCCAACACAATACAGTTGGATCGTCGATCCCTAGTCACACTACCAACTTGTGGCTAGCGGGGTACTATGCTCAGTTCGGTACCCCGAAAAAATCCTTTGGCGGCAGCATACCCTCACCGCCAAACTGGTGACCCTCGACAGAACACTTCCTGCCTACACCTTCTGGGAGTCGGAGTCAACTGCGTCGCACCTGCATCATCCGCCACCAGCATCAATCACCCCGCATCAACCCTCAACAGGCGTTCATCATCAGCCTTCAGTCGGAGCATCATCAGCACGTCCACCTGCCAGCCGCCTACGACGCTGCCTGGACACCTGACACTCCACACCAGGACTTCGGAGCATCTACAGTTCCATGACCAGCTGCCCTAGCTGCCTGGACCTGGCACTCCGCACGCAACAGCGACACAGCACACGAGGTCCACTGCCATACCACGCTGTCGAGCACGCGCTCCACGTGGCAGGCCGCCTTCTCGCCTCACGCCAGTCGCCGGCTCCACAATCCCGACTCACCGCGGATAGGAGCAGCTCCCCATCCCGACTCACCGTGGATAAGAGCACAACTCACGCCGTACACCCCTCTTCCCGACTCACTGGGATTACAGGCAACACGGCATTCCTGAAGAGCACTGAAGCACTTGAATCGACCTTCGGTCTGAGGGGGGGAGTGATGTAGCGGACCCAACTAGTTGGCCACCTAGTTCCGCTCACATGCAACAGATGGCGCCACGTTCTTCAAGCGGTCGTGAAACGCGGTATCGAAGTTTTCACGGCAAAGACGCATATATACAACTTCCAACACAACACTGTCGGATCGTCGATCCCTAGTCACACTACTAACTTGTGGCTAGCGGGGTACTATGCTCAGTTCGGTACCCCGAAAACATCCTTTGGCGGCAGCACACCCTCACCGCCAAAAGACCATACCCTAGAAATAACTTGACTACAAAGAAACGGATTTTCAACTACAGGCTTGCATCTGCTAGAAGGTTAGTTGAATGTGTCTTCGGGATCCTATCAAACAAATGGAGAATTTTCCATACATCTATGACTATACCCCCCGATTTCGCTGGCCTGGTTACGAAAACAGCCTGCGTTTTACATAATTTTGTGAGAAGGAGAGACGGTTACAACTTTGAAGATACATTGTCGCATTACTTTTATAGGTGCTCCCACACAGCAGTTATATAACGCTATAAAACAGTTTGTAACACGATAACATTTTATAACAGTGTGTAACAATACGCTACACCTTGTTAAGAAATGTTATATGTTATAAACGCTCCCACATTGGTTGAATACGTTGTATAACATCATATAACATTATGTAACAATCAGTTTGGGTTTGTCTTTCGAGAAGGCTGGTAGTGAGTCATAATGGAGGAAGTGCTAATAGGTTTGGCCTTTATTTTTTGTTTGAAAAAAAAGAAGAAAAGGCGATCTTACTGGATGCGTCGAACTCTGAAAGCGAGAGAACATTACAGTGCTACAAAATATTTGGAGGATTTGGGTATTGATGGCTGTTTGAACGATTTTTTAAGAATGAACAGTTCAGAATTTGAATTTCTCCTGAATTTAGTCGGAAAGAATATTGCTAAGCAGGATACTAATTGGAGGAAATCTATAAATTATACAGAAAGATTTGCAGTTACATTAAGGTTTTTAGCAACCGGTTGCAGTTACGGTAGTCTTGGAGATGTGTTCAAAATATCACACCAACTTATAAGTATGATCATACCGGAAGTATGCGAGGCTCTCGTCGAGGGATTACAAGAATATTTACACGTAAGTACAAATCAATACTTTTATTTCAATGTTAACATTAATAACATTTTGTTCAGAAATGTTTAATGAAAATACAATAAGCTAAAATTTAATTTTGCAGTATTTTTAATGACAAATATAGCAAGAAAACGAAAAACGAATGTTGATCCAAAGTAATCATTTGTTTTGGATTGATTGCAACAAATCATCAAATGATTGCGTAGAATCTTCACTGAATTGTGGGACGTTGGTAATTGAAGTTTTATCCAATGAAGTGGATGGACTTGGTGTATTGATATATTCTCTGCTATCAGTGCTAATATTAACCGAAGAAGTGGATGGACTTGGTACACTGTTGTATCCGAAAGCACCAGCAGCATTACTGGGTCTCTCCATCGTATTGGTTGGCCAATCATATTCTCCCGTGGAAGCACTGAACAAAATATTATTAATATGATATTGCGCGGTATTTCTGGCATGAGTATTTTTGATTTCTTTAAGTTTTCTTGCGACATATTCTCCAAAAATATCAGTTTCGTCTCTCTCGCGTCTACTCTCATACATTTCTTTTAAGAGTTTCAAAGCTTCCTCTGATGTTTTATCTTCTGTAACTTGTGGCCTGAATCTTTTACGAAATGTTTTCGGGGCAGTGAATGGCTTCTCATTTGGTACGCCGGAGTCAGTATTAGTGTCACTTATTTGTTTTTCGCTTTCAGTTTCGTTGACCTGAAATGAATAATAATAATTAAGTGCGTTAACTCATCAGAATTACACTTGCGCAAATTGTAGTGGCAACGCAGTTGAGATTATAATTGATTCTTTAACTAGTACAACACTACCTGGCAGTTGTCGCTTTCAATTCCAAAAAATATTATCGCGCATGCGTTGCCGCTACAATTTGAACCTTTCTCATGTAGTATTTTAAATTATTCTTGTTATACGTGTCACATCAATGGCTAATTTATTAAATAAAGCTAGATTAGTGTGGAAGTTTACTATGAAACAATTTAAATGTATATGTTTTATTTTATTTCAGATGCCAACATCTGCTCAAGAATGGTTACAGGTTGCAAATAAATTTTTTAATCTGTGGAATTTTCCCCATTGCCTGGGAAGTATCGACGGAAAACACGTAGCCATACAAAAACCAATAGGAAGCGGAAGCGAATATTACAATTACAAAGGATTTTATAGTGTTGTTCTTTTAGCATTGGTTGACGCTGAATATAATTTTTTATACGTAAATATTGGGTGCCAAGGACGTATAACTGATGGCGGAGTATTTGCAAACACACTCTTACGAAAAAAAATAATTGAACGTAATTTGAATTTACCAAGAGATTGCCCACTTCCAGGAAGAACCACACCTGTTCCTTATGTATTTGTAACAGATGACGCATTTCCGTTAGAAAAGCATTTGCTAAAACCTTTTCTAGGACCCCAGGACAACAATACTAAAGAGAGAAAATTTAATTATAGAACGAGCCGCGCAAGAAGAACGGTAGAGAATGCGTTTGGAATTTTGTCAGCCAGATTTAGAGTATTACGAAGTATAATTTTATTAGATCCACAAAAGACTACTACTTTAATTATGGCATGTGTGCTTCTACATAATTTTTTGAGGAAAACCAAATCAAGCACTATTTACGCCCCACCTCAATATTATGATAAGGAAAATTCAGATGGTACGCATACTTCCGGACAATGGAGATCAGATACACAGCAGTTAACATCACTGCAACCAGTTGAAACACAGACAGAAGATGGGAAAGTAATAAGAAATGAGTTTGCTGATTATTTTTCACACCAAGGTTTACTGGATTGGGCTTCTAGCTATTATTAACCATAGTTAAAATTATTACTCACCGACAATCCCCCATCAACAGTTTCTTCTGGCTTATTTCGATCTTTTAAAAATAAAAGTTTTTTATACGCAAACCATTTAGGTATATCGTCAGCCCCCGCACCTGATTTAGGCTTCTTACACTCTCTCTGAAATTGGCCTATAAGTGACCGCATTTTTTTTTCAATCGCCTGTTTATCTAAATTAAATTCAGCCGCAATTTGCATCCACGCGTCATGTTTTTTATTTCGATCCTTGTATTCATCCATCTGCGTATTCCACAAGACTTGTCTCTCTTGAAATAGTTCAATCAATGTGATCACATTTTCATTACTCCAAGTAAAACCAGACATTTTGTCAAATCACATATAATACGTGCTTCACCACTTCACTAACCGAACCGACTAAAGATGCGTACGTGACGAGACGAACGCGCGCGCAATCCCCCCGCGCCCTTCCGCTAACGTCCCGCTAAGGTTCTGATCATGTTATACAACAAAAGTTATATTTTGTTATAACATGTTGTAATCAGTTGTAAAACATTTTGTTGAATTAAGTTTTATAACATTATTAACAATTTATAACTTTTGTTATAATTTGTTAAAAAAAGTAGAACAACAAAAGTTAAGCAACATTCTATAACGTTATATAACTGCTGTGTGGGAGCACCTTATGACATGCCAATAAATTCACAATTCAGGTCCAATCGCACTGGACGTGATATTAGAGACTATTTTGCCGAATATTTCGTTTCCCCAGCTGGAGAAGTATCATTCCAATATTGCGAAAGAATTATAGATAACCAAAATGTTTAAAAAAAATGTATTTCACAAAATAAATAAACAATAATTATACTTACATGTAGTTTTTTGTTATTCAGAAAACCCTTCTGAAAGCACCATTTCAGAAAACTAAATGCCCAACTGTCCTACATCTGCCCTCGCGCGTCTGTGTGTGTTTGTTTAGGTAGGTGATTTTTTTTTATATGAATGTTGTGATTAGGTAGGAATCATTTGATTTAGGTAAGTATTTTTGAAGCTAAAAAGCGGTCCACCGGCGCCAGGGCCGTCTTTAAAAAACTATTTGAGGCCCTGGGCACATTAGGATCATGGAGCCCCTATGACCTAAAGAAAACACTATTTCGTTATAATAGATAAAGAAAGTAGACAAACTCGGTTCTAAATTAATTTTTATTTAGTTATTAACTATAAAAAAACAGGAAAAATAAAAAATAATCTACAAAAGTAACTCGCTTAGCAAATAAATTCTATGTTGATTACAAAGGTACCCTTCTAAATTTAAGATGAGCAAAATCGTTAATCACTTCTTCAAAATCTATGGTATTGAGAATACCACATTCTATGGACATCAGTGACAAACTAGTTAGTCTCCACAGACCAGGTAGAGATGCTATGCATCAGACGGAAATGTTCCATAGTAAAAAAATTGCTCTGTGGAAACCGCTCTTATAGAACATGACAGCTCTTTTTTTTAAATTGAATTATTTGCCTTGGAAGTTAGTAGCTTTGGGTGGTAGCAATTTTAGCCTTTTTAAGCCCTACCCTTTTCATCCTTGTGATGAAATAACAGAATAGATACTCGTTTCGGTTGTTTTTATACAAATTTAAACTTATCAAACTTACCGTTATACTACTCGTATTTGGAATCTCATTACTCTTCAATATGTCCTCGACAGAGGACTCATGAAGCGAAATATCAACCTCTTTAGACTCTGGCATTTGCTCGTTAGTTTCATGTGCTTTTTTCTTATTATCCTCTAACACTGTTTGAGTTTCTTGCATGGACTTCATGTTTACTTTAGAGGAGCTTTTTTCTTTATTTTTCTTTACAGAAGTTGACTTTGATTGCCTTGAGTTTTGCAGCTTTCTCCCTACACCATCGTTTTTGTTTCTGCAGGTACCTCTTATGCAAATTCGACGTATTCCTGGGAAGGGTGCATCTAGTCACAACTCGAGAGGTGTTGACGGGGCGTAGTATATTTACAGGTGACTGAAAGTAAAATTTTTATTATGACAACACTTTTTGTAACTTTTAACAACCTCATTATGTAAATTAACAACACAAAATAACATAGCATCACGCCGGAATGCCCAAAGGGAAAGGCAGAGGTGTATAGTTTGCACGCCCACTCTTTCCCGGCTTTGTATCACAGCCATGTAATAGGCGGCAAGCTTATAATCATTAATCGGGCGCAAATACTGGACACCACGTGATATCAGTTAAATATGATCCACACTTAGAATTAAAACTTACTGTTACGAAACGATCATCAAATTGAAGTGCAGCTAGTTCGGTATCGTCGCTCTTGCTGGAGACATCATTAGTCAGTTCATGTCCATTTACTACAATGATATACAACACCATTAGCAACCCGAATAACTTCTACATAAAACATAATAAACACAACGAAATAATTCCAGATGAAATACACTTTAATTAAACACTTACCACCAGACAAACGATTCTCTCTAAGTTTGTTCCGAATTTGAAATGGGAATTTGAAATGAAATATGTGATGCTATTTATTAATTCTTTTATTTTTCAACTTAGTTACATATATATTATATGCCTTTAATTGCATCTGAGGCAATCTTTTATTTCTTAATCTATAAACATCTGTTCCTTTTAATATTTTATTTATAATATTGCACCAATTAAACACGGTCAATCTAAATGCTATTTGAATAAAACAGTCAGCAACAGCATCCTTATGTATTTCACATTTCAAAAAGTCTAAGGAATACTTAGATTTTATATATTTTTTTTAGTTTTTTTATAATACCCCTTTTCTCAGGTTCAGTTTCCAAGTATTCGTTTGCTTCTAGATTGATGTTTCCAAATAATCTAACAATACTTTCAGCTGGGTAGGTTAACTTCTTTTCTTTAACACTTTTAAATTCCCTAACTGAGATCCAGTTATTAATATTTGTTTTTTTTTAAGTTTGGTTCTCTCATTATTAAATCAGACTCACACTGCCGACAATGTATTTTTGACAGAATTCTCCTTGTAACCCACCCTGCAGTATAAGCGCGTGAGTGTACTTGGAGTCTTTCTTGGATTGCTGTTGTCTGAATAGTTTGTCCTAAAGTCTGAAGGCCAGAGGATTCAGGTTGACAAACACCACCGGCAACAGCTGATTTCTCGTGATCTTGCACATTTTGTTCAAATAAGGTTTTAAATTTTAGTAGTTGTTCACTTGAATCCTCTTCACAATTATAGCCTTCAGAGTGAAATTTAATAAATGTTGTGATCAATAATGATCTAAACGTATTTTTGAATGTATGGCAATTTGGATCATTGTTCCTAAAATTATAAGCCCGCACTTGCCCAAAAAAGTTTTCAATCAGAAATCAGAAATCAGAAATCAGAATCATTTATTCAACGTAATTATCATGGATAAACTTGTTGAAGGTCAATGTAACATTTTTGAATTTACGTCATTTCGCAAGGTGTTATGGCTGAGGAGAAGAAATGACAAGAAACTGCAACAGCAACACATCTTTTAAAAACCAATGAGGATATACATTACAAGTTATTTAATAACTAGAGGAACACATTCAATACCAGACATTTTTATCATTTAGGTAGTCATTAATCTTATAATAAGCTTTTTTACATAAAGTAAGCTTCACGTGAGCTTTAAATTTATTTTCTGACAAATTTAAAATATTATCTGGTATTTTATTGTAAAAACGTATACATAACCCCAAAAAAGATGAATTTAATTTACTTAATCTAGAATTTTGAATAGCAATTTTATGTTTATTTCTTGTATTGTAAGTATGCCTTTCACAGTTTCTCGGAAGGAGAGATAAGTTTTTACGTACATACATAATGTTTTCATATATATATTGACTTGCGACCGTCAGTATATTTATTTCTTTAACCCTTAAACAGGCCCCGAAGAACTGCTGTAAGAAATAAAGTGTTATATATGGATTTAGGCTTTGAATAGCGGCCTGTATGATTCCTTATCAACACATTCAGAAAAAAAACACTGAAAGTCCTGAAAAAAAATGTGGGAAAACATAATCCCATTGCCTGGATAGAGACTATCCTTTATGTGATAGCTATATATAAATGTCGAATGTTTGTCTGTTCATAATTCTAGTGTTTGATTACTAGATCATTATTATTTTAAATTGTAATTGCTATTACTTATTTAATTATTTATTTATAAATAATTTAATTTAAAAATAATTGTATTAATTTTTTATATTTATAGAGGTTATTATGTGGTAAGTAAATCAAATACTTTTTATTATAAATCCCATTTATTTCACATTTTATTATGAATCCCGAATTTAGTATAATTTGTGTATAACATAATCATAATAAATTTGTGTGTAATCGAAATGATGCGTAGTTTTTAGTAAAACAAATATGTTTAAAAAAAAACACAAGTAACGTCGGGTGCAAAGGCTAGTATAAAAAAATTGGTGATTTGAACAGGCAAAGGATATATAGCTCCCACAAATAAGTTCGACTCAACAGGCTTTGGTCACATGTTCCCCACATTATTATTTGCCTTGTTTTAGACAATTTAGCAAGAAATCAACTAGAAATAATGCAAATCCTGTTAGGAAAATTCAAAATCTCTAACATATCAAAAAATTGCACGACTTATCTTTCTTTGTTTCGCCATAATCTGTATAAAACCACCACAGTCACTCAAAAACACGTCTCTAACGGACAGACGAAACTCGAATGGCTGTCAGTGTCACTTACGTTCGGATACACAAAGTTTGAAAATTCGGAACCATAGAGTATATATTTACGATTAAATTTTGACAGATTGTGGACTCTTTATTGCCAAAACCTGGCTACAGCATCGAAAAATCAATGTGGGACACATATGTCCGCGGCCTGCTTAAGGGTTAAACAGCTCCCTCAAAGAGTCCCGACAACGCAGCTTATAAATAGCGCGAACTGCTCTTTTTTGAATGATGAAAATAGTTTCTACATCAGCGGCTCGACCCCACAGCAAAATACCGTAAGACATTATGCTGTGGAAGTAGCTGAAGTAGACAAGTCTAGCAGTGGGTACATCTGTGAGTTGTCGGATCCTTCTGACGGCATATGCTGCTGAACTTAGCTTGCCCGCTAGTGATACAATATGTGGGCCCCATTGAAGTTTTGAATCTACAGTAATTCCTAAGAAAACTGTGTGTTCAACAAAATCTAGTTTCTCATCGTTAATTTTAATGTTATTATTTACTTTCTTTACGTTTGGTAGAACAAATTTAATACACTTCGTTTTCTTAGCATTTAGAACTAGGTTATTTACTGTAAACCAACTTAGAACCTGCGACACAGCGCTGTTTGCTTCGTCAAATTCCTCTAACTTTCTGTCGATTTTAAATATAAGAGAAGTGTCATCCGCGAACAGCACAATGTCAGCTTGGTTCTGTACTACATAAGGTAAATCATTTATGTACACTAAAAAAAGAAACGGACCCAAAATGGATCCTTGAGGAACTCCCATTTGAACATGAGAGCCCGAAGAAGTTGTACTATTGATTTGTACCTTTTGTATCCTACCACCTAGATATGAATTTAACAAACTGAGAGCTCCATTATTTAGTCCATAGTGCCTCAATTTCAAAAGCAAGGTCTCGTGATCCACGCAGTCGAACGCCTTAGACAAGTCACAGAATACTCCTACGGCATTCTGCGACTTCTCCCAAGCATCGAAAATGTGTCGAACAAATGTCACACTCGCGTCTGTTGTAGACCGACCCTTAGTAAAACCAAACTGCTGGCTGTGGAGTAAGTTATTTAAATTAAAATGACATAGCAGTTGGTCGAGAATAATTTTCTCGAAAATTTTACTAAGTACTGGTAGAATAGAAACCGGTCTATAATTCGTGGGGTCTGATTTTGTGCCCGATTTAAAAAGAGGTATAACTTTACTGATTTTCATTAAATTTGGAAAAGTGCCATTTTCAACACTCATATTAAAAATGTAAGCTAGATATGGTGCTAAGATATCAATAACAGAGCTCATCAATTTGACAGACAATCCCCATAAATCTTTCGAGGTTTTAAGTTTCAGCTGTTTGAATACTTTAACAATACTACTCGGATCAACGCGTTTAAAATCAAATAATTCAGTGCAAGCAGTAACATTACTTTTTAATAATATATCAGCTTGAACAGGAGAGGACCTGAGAGATTCTGTAGTTTTTACAGGGATGTTCGTGAAGAATTTATCAAAAACTTCAGCTACATCTTTATCTTGTTTTACTAACCCAGTGCCCGATTCTATATTGTATTCTAATTCACGCGGTTTAGAAGCCTTTGTTTCACTATTTATTACTTGCCAAACTGCCTTTATTTTATTATCCGCGGTCTTTATTTTACTACTAATATGCATCTGTTTGGCTGTATAACACACTCTTCGAAATATTTTAGAATAATTTTTGACGTAGCTTTTGAAACTATCAGCGTGTGTATACGTTTTTTCCTCATATAAAGAATAAAGAGTATTTCTACTTTTGCGAATGCCTACGGTAGCCCAGTCACTGAACTTGAATGATTGACTGTTGGTAACTACCTTTTGAGGAAAATTATTTTCAAATTCTTTATGGATAATAGTGAAGAAATCCCTGTAAAAATCGTCAGGATTGTCTGTATCAAAGTTTGGACAAGGTAAGTTACTAATAAGACTATTTCGATATTTCTCTATCCGATTATCAGTGATGGGTCGAGTACTAAATTTAATTTTTTGCACATTTTTAAGTACTGGAAAACTAACCAACTGCCCACTGTGATCAGACTTAAAACAGTTAAGGATACTGTTATCTTGGAAATCACAATTGCAAAAAATGTTGTCTAAACATGAGGCAGTTGTTTCTGTAATTCTAGTTGGCTCCATAAATATATTAACAAGGTTAAATGATGTAAACAAACTTAGAAATCTAGTTGTAATTGAATCTACTTCATATAAATCAACGTTAAAATCTCCACACACTATAATGGATTTATTACTTTTGGATATGACCTTCAGTACATTTTCCATCACTGATTCAAAAACTGTGAAGTTAGCACTGTATGGGGGTCTGTATACGGCCACAACAATATGTTTCTCTGTTTCTATACATGAAATCTCCATAGTGCCCTCTATCGAAAGTCCAGTGATATCTTTGCGTTCTTTATATTTTAAACTATTTCTGATAAAAATAAGGGAGCCACCACGTATTTTGATCTTTCGACAGAAAGCGCTAGCCAAATGATAATTTTCAAAACCGAATAACAATTCATAATCCTTAAACCAATGCTCAGTAATACATAAAATGTCAATAAAAAATGTCTCTAAAAATAATTCTATGTCCAATTCTTTGCCAGAGAAGCCTTGAATATTTTGGTGAACTAGTTTTAATATTCCAAGCTTCTCTTTTGTCTTATTGTCTAGTTTAAAGATGAAGTACCATTCGTGGTACATGGCTGACTACCGTCAATAAAAGGTTTTGTACTGTAGAAGACAGTACAGTCAATAAGTTTACTGCCTGGTCTGGCAGAAATGTCTGTAATATAAAAAACTAGTACTGAACATATAATTTTTTTAAAGTACTTAGATAGATATATTCTATCTGTCGTTATTAAACAATTTTGAATAAACTTATTCAAATCTAAATAAATAATATTACTGTGATGACAGGTTCTGTTGTAAAGGTGTTGGTTGAGAGAAAATATATAATTATTTTCCTCACTAGCTAATGAATTTGAGTATGGAAACGAACAAATAATTAAGTTTCCACACTCAACAGTCATTAGCGACCTATGATACTTAGTTAACTGCTGTTTTGTGAGCCCTGTACTATTGCCTACTAAAAGAATAACGGTAGTGTTCGCATCATATTTACACTGGAATAGTTTTGTGATGATTTGTGAATATGACGCGCCAGGCATGCACACATTAATAATGTCATGATCAAAAGAGTTTTTTAAAAGTGGTCCTAAACCTATGCCTATATCGTCCGAGAACACAACAGTCTTTTTCGTTAGACGCGGGACAAAGTCTTTCTGGGGCGCGACGTTGTCCGGCAATGCGGTCGCGACCTTTCCGGGCCCTCGCAGCGCCCCACCTGGCGGCGCAGCGGGCGGGGGCGCCGCAGGCGCTTGCGCCGCGGAAGGCGGCACTGCCGCTGACGCCCCGCGCCTCGAGGCTCCGCGGACTCTGACCCTCCGCGGCTCGGCTCCCGGCGGCACATCACCGGCCGGCGCGACACTCGGCAGCGCGGCACACGGCGGCTCGTTGTTGGGCGGTGCGGTGTCGCACATCACTGCGGACAGCGGCGCACCGTCGGGGAGCACGACACCGCGTTTCGCAGCTCTTCGCGGTGTGGCCCTTGCCGGCGCAGCACTAGGCAACGCGGCAATAGGCGGCGCGGCTCTGCGTGTCGCAACCCTACGCGATGTGGCCCTTGCCGGCGCAGCACTAGGCGACGCGGCACTGGGCGGCGCGGCTCTGCGTGTCGCAGCCCTACGCGATGCAGTCCTGGCCGGCGCAGCAATAGGCGACGCGGCGATGGGCGGTGCGGCTCTGCGTGTCGCAGCCCTACGCGATGCAGCCCTGGCCGGCGCAGCAATAGGCGACGCAGCACTGGGCGGCGCGGCTCTGCGTCTCGCAGCCCTACGGGGCGCGGTACCTCGCGGAGCGGTCTCGCGCAGCGTGGTACATGCGGCGCTAGTGGACGGTGAGGCTCCAGAAATTACGACCAACCCCCCGCGCTGCAAATCCTCGCTAGACTCGCTGCTTGTTTTGGCGCGGAGTGTTTCCAGCTCCAGGTTTCGGTCGTGCACCAGAGACTCAAGCCGTTCCGTATTAATAACCAGGGACTCTGTTGCCTTGATGTGTTCAGTGATTTCCTTCTGTGCATTCCCATATAATTGCTGTAAACGTGCTAATTGGCGTTGGAGCTCACAATTTTCTTGTCTCAATTTATGTGTTTCTTCACAACCTTCATCATCATCACTATATTTATCACTCATTGAGGTAAGATCTATGGTCATGGACTCATTATTTTGGCAATTTTCTCCACGGACTAACTCATTGTATAACGCCATAGTTTGTTGTGACTCGTTGATGGAATGTTCGTCCTCATGAGCTTTTATTGTATTGTAGGCTATAGCAACCTGTTGCTCTAGTTCTCTGATACGATTTAGAGCAGCCTCATGGTTGTTTCGACATTCATCCTGTGAGTTGATCACGGATTGTAAGTAGTCCCGTTGGTGTTGCAAGTCCTTATACCGACCATCTAACTCGGTGAGCTCGTTCTTTAAAGACAGTATTCTATTATTTACATTAATTACTTCTGCCTCACTCTCTTCATGTTCTTCTAGAAGCTTCTTGCATTCTTCTTGAGACGCCTGTAGTTCAAAAAGGGCTTGCTTCAGTTTTTGTTCTAAGTCCTTTTTGCTGCAGGGAGCCATACTAGACAGAATCTGAAATAATAAAGGAAAGGCAGCAGTAACTATTCCAAGAAAAATAGAAAATACCTATAATATTGTTAATAATATTTTACTTAGCAATCTGCAATAAGTACCTACATAACAAAATGCTTTGTGTACGTTATTTACGGTTTAAGAAATTTATTTCTCCAAAAGAATACAATTCACTTAACTAGAGAAATACAATATACCTTAAATTAAAATTATGTTAGTGTACATTATTTATGTCTAATTTGTGGAGTAAAAAGTTATGTTTTACACTGCTACAATATACAATATAATGCCAACAATATAATGTTATTGTAAGTGTGTAAATAAATAGAAAAACATTGTGTGTTTCCGTTTTTTTGTCGTCAACTATGTTTCTACTTAACGTCAAAACAAAGCGAGACTACAACGGCGCCGGGTGTGAGGTTGGACTTTAATCTCTGGTGTGATCTATGTACTGTTATGTTATAGCAATAATATTTATCGCTAGCTAATGTAATAATATGGAACAAAGCAATACTCCCCAGGTTTTAGTCCGTATTTTCGAATTTGTAACGTCGGTGTCCGTTGGTCTCCGTACGACAATCAGCTGATTTGAATTTACACCAATATTTCCACTTCAAATACACAAATTTCTATTTTACACACTTTATATACTAAAATTAACACAAATACAAGTAAATTAGTCGACTAAAAACTATGATTATAATAAAAATACGAAATTAAAACTAAGATACGCGTCTTTTTTTTTGGATCACTATTAAAATATCGGGGGCGCATAATTTTAACATTTATCAATTTCAAAAGTTTCCATATACGCTGAAAACTTTTGAGGGTGGTAACCCAGTTTTTTAGTGAAGGCATAGATGTTTCTTTACCTGTTCTGCTATCGAGAAACTTAATGAAATTGTGGTGTGTACAGATGTTTCCGTAACAGTTAGTCTCTAGCATTGTAATTCTTAATTCATTTTTTATTCGTTTCAATTTGGAGAAAGAGCGTTCTCCGCTGCAATTAGTTACCATCATGCTTAAAAATATTTTTAATGCAATTTCTACGTTAGGAAATGTGTCTTCAATTTTGTTTTGCTTTATTAGATTTATACTTCCTGTACACTGTTAGGTGCTTCATTTTCACTCTGAACATTTTTTAAGTATTCTTTTAAATGTTGACATTCTATTTCTAACTCTTTTTCATTTACATCTTCGTGATAGGTTTCAGAAAATTTTTTTCATCCTTGTCGTATCTCTTCGGAATTCAAGAGTTTTTAAGTGAAAAAATAAACTAAAACGTTGACTGACGGTCTTATATGAACTTAGTGGCTGTTTTAGATGCACACTCAAGGTATCGATTATTGGGAAAAAGGTTTCTACGTTGAATCGCTCTTTTCCATTCAATTGGACTGATGGCGCAGAGCCATCAAAAAAAGTCTGCCGTGAGCTTCTACGTCTTGTTCTTTGAAATAGATCCTTGTAGTCAGATTCTGGGTTCTTTTTTTTGGCAGATGATTCGAAGTTATCAAATTTATCCCTGAGGTTAGTAATAAAATCAAAGTGAAGTGAACAAATTGGTTGCAACGTCCAGTTTCAATGTTTCTTTCTGAAGATAATTATTTGTTTTGTCTATTCTTTCCAACATAGAGCTCCAGATTTCCGTCAGTATAATAAATTCTAGATTTTCCATTTTTCTAGACAGACTAAGAGGGCTTCGTCTCTAGTTTCTCGTGCATGTTCAGTATCGCATTTGCATTCAGTGTGGTAATAATAAATTAATAAATTCGAAAGAAAATGAGAGAGAGAGAGAGAGAGAGAGAGAGAGAGAGAGAGAGAGAGAGAGAGAGAGAGAGAGAGAAAATGTTTATTCAACAAATTGTGACACATTACATACGAAGTGTTACAAACAGAGTAAAAACAACAAAATATCATAAAACAATTTTTAAAACTCAGTAAATAATGTGGCACAGCAGTGAATAGGACACGAACTCAGCATTGTGTCTATTTCCGAAGAAACAGACGCTGTTTTTCAGTCGCTCCTTAATTTTCCGTCTGTTGGATCCCGCGAAGCTGACATGACTCATAGCGCAAATAAGCAATGTAGGTATCTATCAGATAGAGTTACATATATAAACAAAATATATTTGAACAATTATATATTAGGTATGCATAAATATTAATAGAGAATAGGTAATAACACTGCAACAGCACAATTTTAACAATAAAGATAATACGTATGGTGAATAACAAAAGTATCAGTACATAATTATAATATTGGGCAACAGGTTGCTTTACCACCAGGACGCCCGTTGTTTCTCCACAAGCAAACCTTTAAGGTGCTTCTTAAAAGTCGATTAACAAACAGAGCGTCTGAGAGGAGGTGGTAAGTCATTCCAACATTTGGACGCCTGATGTCTAAAACTTCCTTCAAAGGTCCTGGTACGATGAAAGGGTGTTTTTAGCAAGAAGCTATCCATTCTCCGCGAAGAGTAACTATAGGTAGCCCACTGCAACTTCGCGTACAAGTATGAAGGTTTCTTGAATACAACCACAGAATGCACTAGGCTTGCAAAGTTCAGGTCTGTCCTGGATTTCATATTTAAGATTCCCTTCTGATTTAAGATTGGGTTCTAGGGGGAACCTTATAACAAAACCTAGTGCATGCATTCTGTACTCGTTGTAAACGCTGTTTTGATTTAGCCAGAAGACATGGGCCAATCACAGTACTCCCATAATTTAGCCTTGATAAAATGAGTGTCTCACAAAGCTGCAATCTGACTTCCTCACTGGGTAAACTTCGAATTTTATAGAGCACTTTTATTCTAAAAAGGCAATTTTTAACAACGTCTTCGACATGCTTTTCGAATTTAAGGTTACTGTCCATGAGAATGCCAAGGTTTCTGGCTTCCGTGGCACGCTCCACCGGTAACCCACGTCTCACGTATGCTAAGTCTAGGGTCCAACAATAAAACTTTCGAGACTTTCTGATTACTTCCTATAACCATAAACTTAGACTTGGTAGGATTAAGAAGAAGTGCATTACGGTTTAGAGGCGGCGGTTTTTTCGGTGCTGTATATGCAAAACTCTACAAAATACTCTCCGGTCTGGTTCACGAGCTCACGACGCCCTCTTCCGTTGGGGACTTTGCTGGTTAAATAAGTCTGCAATACAGACTTCGATGACCCGGAAGTAGCAACTCCTTTCTCAAAACCAAAAAGTCCTCCGGAGCTGGTTCTGAAGGCGCGGTTGGGTCGGGAGACGTTGAAACTGGGGCTGTCGTTGCAGGGGCTGAAGGGGATAAATGACTGGTACACCTAGACTATACAAATAAACTTTATTTACAACCGGCAGAGTTACTACAGAATAATATCAATAAAATGTAATGGAGCACAAACTTTTATAATAATTTAATACTTATCTAGCAATTCGGAAAGAGTTTAGTCAGTTGCTGTATTTGAGCTAACGAAGCATATCTCGTTAGGCTCATTGGACTTAACTCGCGCGTGTGCTTATTCGAACGTTTCGCGGACATGCGGACATACGCCGAGCGAGGCGCGCGCTCACGTCTCGCGAGCGCGGGGGGCGACCACCGCGCCTCGCTTCCCCTCGGCAGAGCTCGACAAGGTTCGGGAACGTTCGGCTCGACCTTAGCAACTCTCATAAAAAAAATATATATTTGTACGGGTAATTTCACTAGAGCAGCTTCTAAATTTGGTGCAAAATTTTCTTTTTTCAAGTGTTTTCCCGGGTTTTCAGCCTTCCAAGTGCTTACTTGGTTTTTCCAGAACAGTTTTATGGGTCTAAGTGTCTAAACACACTATACCGAAAGTACGCGACCGAAGATCCGCGGCTGAGTTTACGTTCCGACCATGTTCCGACGTATTCGGGTAATATGACACACCATAAGCGCCGAACTTACGCGGCAGAAATTCAGTTGCGTAAACTTGCGTAACTTTGTTCAGTGTCTCTAGCGCTGTCGTGGCGTTGTGCCGTATTATCTACACGGACAGACAGACGGGAAAACAAAGTGATCTTGCGTTGGTTCCGTTATTACTTTTGATGTGCGAAAAACGAAAAATGGACTATTTTACAGTAATAGCAATTGCTGAGGCTTTAGAAGAAGACAAATACAGGAAAGAATATTGGGTGCACCCATTGAATTCTACGAGACTACAAGATGGCCAGTTTCAACGTTATGCAAAGTACAGAGCCTTTCCCGATAGGTTTTTCAATTATTTTCGCATCACAGTAACAACATTTTGAAAAAAGATACTACATTCAGAGATTCCATTTCACCTGCAGAACGATTGATGGTCACTATAAGGTAAATAAATTAATGATCCATATTTGCAAATCTTCATTTATTTATAGGTATACACTTATATTATTATATTCATATTACTCCTAGACATTATGAGTGCTTATTAAATGCAGCAATTTACGATTCGCTTTCATCAGAGTTGTTATTAGGCAATAAGCCTGATTGAGTTTCAATATTATGAGTTTGTAATATATCTTCAAGGTCTTCAGTTGAATAATGCGAATGTGCGGGTGAGTCGATACTATCGTCTTCGTAATCATGAGTACGAGTCGTATAACCATAATTATCTGAATTGTTGTTGGAGCTAATTTTTGAAGGATTATATCTGTATTGATTATATTGCACAGTTGATGGTCTTGGTAGATATTCATATGCACTGGTAGATGGAGTTGATGACAATGATGTAGGTTTGCTATACTTTATTCTTTTTATTGCAGTCATAATTTCAAATTTAAAATCGAATTTTTCACTGTCTGTCATTGTTTTCATGTCAGGTAATAATGAAAGCAAAAAAATTTTATCGGGATCATTTTCTTCATTGACAGACATTCTATTTAATATAGATTTTTGAAATGGTGTCAAATTCTTATTCCTACGCTCAGAATTGGTCAGTGCGTTCGACGGTAGAGATGGCGAACTAGTGACTAGCGGTGGACTAGTAGTTGATGGTAGCGTATCACAACTGGTACTATTTTCATCTTCGGGTAAACTGAGGTTGCTATCGTTATTTCGATGTTCTATTGTAATATCCAAAAAAGACAACATCTGAAAATATGAAGTGTTTCTTTTCTTGGCTGGCGCGGCACTACCACTCTTTAAACTGTCTTTTTTCTTCTCTCTTATGTAGTAATCTCTCAAATGTTTCCATTTCTTTTATAAGTCATCAACTGAAATGAAAAAAATAATTTTATTTTTTGTTCACAGGTACTTGTCAACTGGAATGACCTTCCAAAGTTTATCAGAAGATTTTTTAATAGGCCGATCAACTATTGCTCATATAATTAAAGAAACGTGTGTTGTAATTTGGAAGATATTACAACCAATTGAAATGTCTGAACCTACCAAGGAAATGTGGCTCGACATAGCAGAATTTTTTTTTTTCTACAACCAATTTTCCAAACTGCATTGGCGCCCTAGACGGCAAGCACGTGCGGATTGAGTGCCCAGCACTATCAGGTTCTCGTTTTTTCAATTATAAAAAATATTTTTCAATTGTTTTATTGGCACTTGCTGATGCCAATCTAAATTTCATTGTAGTTGATGTAGGTGCTTACGGCAGGGAGGGAGACAGTGCCATTTTCAAAAGATCAAATTTGGGAATACGATTGGGAAGTGGAACATTAAATTTACCAGTTAATAGAGAACTACCTAACACAAATGAACCAAAGCTTCCATTTGTAATAGTAGGCGATGAAGCGTTTGCTCTTGACAAACATTTAATGAGACCATTTCCAGGTAATAATTTAACCAGAGAAAAACGCACTGTTAGGAGCGGCTGGTATCAGTCTTTTTAAAAAAAACACTTTTTAATTAACTACGATAAAAACACTTTATTATAGAAAATACAAAGAATTATATGAAGCAATTCTCTGATTTCTGACGACTCTATTCGCGCGCGGTTAAAGGCTGACTGACTATCGTATCGATGCAAAAGAGTTTTATTAAAATGAATTTGTTTACGTTGAAGTTCCTTGTGAAAAATGAATATTGTCGATGTTGCAATTCTTTAGTATTAAATTAGGATATAACATCTCCCCCCTTAAAACTGAGCTTTATGGTAAAGAGATGAAGCGAAGTTAAGAAAAAGTACGACGTTATCAAAAAGGCAGAGATTTGCTTGTAACAATGTAAAGTATAAGATTATAAGATTTAAGATAAACGTTATAAAAAAGATAGTCTTAAGTAAGAACATTTTAAACAAAAGAATTAAACAATTAAGGAATAGTATAAGCTAGGAACTAAAGTACATTAGTATAAGAAATAGAAACATTTTAAGATAAGATTAAACGATTAAGAATTAGAATAGGCTAAGATAAGTAAGTTAAGTTCAATTATTATCAATATTCCTTTTATACGTGTTTGCTTTGTTTATTGTCCCATAAACGGGTTCAATTGAAGCTTCCGAAATTTCATTCAGTTCAATGGAATTCGTAACATTAGATCCAACCATCTTCTTGCGAGTGGTAGTACATTGATTAAAGATCTGTATACAACAGTGTGAATTATGATTTTTATAGTTTTTATAACAATAGTTATATAGTTTGTAACCAAAGTAAAGGAATATAAGACAAATACAAAGAATAGAAAATGAAGAATAATAATGTGCATATTTAGTAAAGTGCGATTCGTTTTTTATCCTGTGGATGTCACGTTCAAGATCGTCAAGTTGTTTGTATGAATGTTTTAAAGAATCTAAGTCAATATTACTAAGAGTTAAAGGAGATAAAAGAGGAATCGACTTGTTTACATTATCCTTTTTACAACAATCATCTTGAATGATGTCAAAATCAATATTAAAATAATTATTGATAGCTATGTTGGTTACAGTGGACGGTTCTAACCGTATAGTCTTAGAAAAACCAATACAATTTTCTTCTAGAGTTAAGATACCGGTTCCAGAAATAGAATAATCCTTCATTTCGTTATTACACTTCAAAGTTAATTTGCTTGTTTTAGATTGAACAAATATCCATCTATTATTTTTGAGTTTTTGCCATATATCAATAAGACCATATAACATTTTAGAATTACATTCATCAGGAAGAGATAAGGTTACTTCCGTTAATAGCTTAGTTTCACAACATGGATTTGTAACACTAGAGAATATATTTTCTAATGGGCAAATAGAATATTCATTATTTAACACAGAGCATTGTTGCATGTTATCTAATAAAGAGTAATGTGATCTATCATCTGTTAACGCAATATAAGATTTAGTAGAGGTAATTAGAGCAAAAGTATTAGGATTTGTTTTTTCATGAGGAGTTGGCAATGGAATCGTTTTATAAACAACATACTTAATAGGAGATAGTAGTATGTTATTGGGCATTCTAGACCATCGAAGTGAAGGGATTCGCGAAAATGTTCTTGGGCATTCTAGACCATCTTCGTTCAGTCGGATCGCTCGAGCGCCAACGCGCTATCGCGCGCGCTCTCGCGGATCCCTTCACTTCGATGGTCTAGAATGCCCAAGAACATTTTCGCGAATCCCTTCACTTCGATGGTCTAGAAATACCCAATAACATCGAGTGTGGTTCTTAATATTACGATCAATCGGTTAGCAACTACAACACTCACCAGTATAGCACGAGTCGATTTCATATCACATTTTTTTGAGTCTAGATTTTTGTCCTGGCTTTCTAGACCACTTTATCGTTAAAACACAAAACTTCACTTCGTTCGCTTGCGTTCACTCCGTTCCGTGTGGGATTTTTAACAACCGCGTTGCCCCGCACATATGCGCCTTCTGATGTTACCGCACGTGCACACTCAAGAATCCCTTCACTTCGATGGTCTAGAAATACCCAATAACATCGAGTGTGGTTCTTAATATTACGATCAATCGGTTAGCAACTACAACACTCACCAGTATAGCACGAGTCGATTTCATATCACAATTTTTTGAGTCTAGATTTTTGTCCTGGCTTTCTAGACCACTTTATCGTTAAAACACAAAACTTCACTTCGTTCGCTTGCGCTCACTCCGTTCCGTGTGGGGTTTTAACAATAAACTCGTCTAGAATGTTCAATTTACAAATTGAAAGTAGACCAGGTATATTTACACAACAATAAACTGTTTTAAAATAATTATCTAATCAACAACGCAAAACAGTATTTATTAATCCTTGTATTACCACCGTTTGTGGTTGTCACAATTTCGAATTAGAATGCTCATAACCTACGGGACGGCATATCACATCAATATTTAAGTTTAAATAACATTGCGTCAAGAAATACATTTCATTGCTGTAAAAGCTATAACACGCAATAGACAAATTGTCATCCCTTTATACTTATAATGAAATTTGTGAAACAGAAACATGCTTTGAAACTACCTGAAATCTGTCCTATATCGAGCTCCGACACTCGACGTCATGGAAAACTATTGCCGAATACAATAAGGTGCATTATTTGTGGGCCATCTAATTGCGGCAAAACTAATTTAATGATTGGACTTTTATTGCATAAAAATGGTCTTCGTTATAGAAATTTATATGTATATTCCAAGTCTCTTTGTCAACCAAAGTATGAATATTTAGAAAATGTGTTAAAATGGTACCGGGTGTATCATTTTATAAATTTCATGAAAAAGATGAAGTTCTAAGCCCGCAGGAGGCTCGTTCGAATTCTATAATTATATTCGACGACGTGGCCTGTGAAAATCAAAGCAACATGCGGGATTATTTTGCTATGGGGAGACATAGAAATATAGATAGCTTTTATTTAAATCAGACCTACTAACATACTAAGATTCCTAAACAACTTGTTAGAGATAATTCAAATTTGATAGTATTATTTAAACAGGACGATATCAATCTAAAACATGTATACGATGAACATGTAGGCACAGACATGTCGTGGGCACAATTTAGAGAATGGTGTTCAAAGGTATGGAGTAACAACTATAATTATGTAGTTATAAATAAAGATTGTGGAAAAAATGAAGGGGGTACAGGAAGATGTTTGATACATTTATAGTTTTTGACTAAACTGAAAATTATGTTGTCTATCTCAAGTATGATAGCGTTATTGATTTATGATTTTGTTTCATTTAACGGTTTTCTAGTAAAACAACGAAATTTGAAAAACACATTTTATTTATTAAGTTCATAAAACTGTTTAAAGTACAATAGATAAAAAAAATATATTTTGAAATAACAGTTACCATATTAACTATTTCTACTATATACATTAAATGTTTCCATAGCTTGTAGTACTCTGACATTAGTCAGAGACTTTATTTGCGATGGAATTTACTGTGTTGTGAATACACGAAAATGCGATTCCAACATATTTATGAAATAATCGCATGTTACATATAAATACAAGTACTGTAATTACACAATGTCTTTGAAATATTGTTAATTAATTTTTCAGTCTGTCCCAATATATCATCATAACTATCTTTTACCACATATTGGGCTTTCACTAAAACATCACTTTTTTCTTGATTTTCACTTGTATTTGAAGCACCTAAATCCACTATGCTGATTTTAATTAACTTGGTGGCTTTCTCCGCGTTCCGATTTTGCACAAATGAAGATGACTGCTTCCATTTTCCGCATTTAACTTTAGATTTAATTATCTTCCTCTTCTTATCACTTTTCAGCTTTTGACTCTTGTTATCATGAGGCGCCGTCGATTTTGTGGTAGTCGCTTGAACAGGATACCTTTCATCGAAGTCAGCAAGCGGATCTTGCGCGTAAGGGTAGAATAAATCATCTTCGTTAACGTTTGTTAAATTATTCGACATGTTCTGAAACAATAAAACGTATCACATTAATTTATGTATAAAATAAAAATACAAACATTTGATTTTATTTATAAAATAAACCACAGTACTTACCAAAGTACTTAGCAGGCATCGCTTTTAGTGCTACACCTTCGAAATTATGATGATGATTTTTAACCGTCAACGGTGTCTACGTCTTTCTCCACGAGTAACTGAAAATACAATGACAGATTAGACTATACCCCTCAACACATATAAAATAAAGTAATAGGTAGTTTATGCACACAATAACACAATAAACGAATATTACCTGTTCATACTTATTTACGCTACAAGTTTCAACTTGTTCACCCAGCTCCTTTGACATCAGGTAACACGAGTACAGCGCGGATGCCAGCACTCGATCTTCTTTATCATACGCGCCGTATATACTTCTCACTTATTTTGGTCTGTCCGTGTTCGAATCAAGTTTTTTCCTGTAAGTCAAATTCATTAGCAGATTGCTTCATGTCTCTATACAATTTGCTGTCCTGTCATCCAATACCAGATTGGCTCAACGATCTCCAGAATTATGACATAAAGTGATAATATAATTTGAGACTCACAAAGTACCATACGAAAATATCAGAAATTCTATCCAGATTGGCGCGAGTCGTCATTGAATTCAAGAACAGCTTCGGTCCTATCATTTAATACCAGATTGGCTCAACGATCTCTAGAATTATGACATAAAGTGATAATATAATTGAGACTCACAAAGTGCCATACGAAAATATCAGAAATTCTATCCAGATTGGCGCGAGTCGTCATTGAATTCAGGAACAGCTTCGGTCCTGTCATTCAATACCAGATTGGCTCAACGATCTCTAGAATTATGATATAAAGTGATAATATAATTTGAGACCCACAAAGTACCATACGAAAATATCAGAAATTCTATCCAGATTGGCGCGAGTCGTCATTGAATTCAAGAACAGCTTCGGTCCTGTCATTCAATACCAGATTGGCTCAACGATCTCTAGAATTATGATATAAAGTGACGATACAATGTACGACCCAAAAATTACCACAAGGATGTCAGAAATTCTATCCAGATTGGCGCGAGTCGTCATTGAATTCAAGAACAGCTTCGGTCCTGTCATTCAATGCCATATTGGCTCAACGATCTCTAGAATTAGATATAAAAATGACGATACAATGTGTGACCCAAAAATTACCACATGGGTGTTAGAAATTCTATCCAGATTGGCGCGAGTCGTCATTAAATTCAAGAACAGCTTCGATTCTGTCATTCAATGCCAGATTGGCTCAACGATCTCTAGAATTAGACATAAAAGTGATGATACAATGTGTGACCCAAAAATTACCACATGGGTGTCAGAAATTCTGTCCAAATTGGCGTGAGTCGTAATTAGATTCAAGGACAGCAAATTGTAATAACATAATGAATTTGACTTACATGATATAATTCCCATAGCGGAAGCTTTTTCGTAATAGTGTGATCAATTAATTTAACTATTTATAAAAGAATCAAAATCACTCTCTAGCTCACTTGTCATGCCCGGTCAAGGCAAGAATCTATACTGAATTACATTACACATTGCACAGATTGTGCCTCGTATGCATTGAGGAATGTGGGCTATACTATTATTTTATTTTATTAATTCGGAGTACCAACAACTATAACTATACAATGAATGCTTACAAATTTAATTAAAACAAAGTCATTTAAAGGTATTCGCAAATGAAAACATATGATGTTACAGACTTATCATCTAGGAAGTTAAGAAAGAGTGTAAATAATATTCAACTATTAATTGTTGCGTTCGCACTGGGACCAAAAAAGTTATTAATAAAGATACGTCTTATCTCTGCAGCTTTTATACAAAATAGATCTAGATCTTTGTGTTCTTTAGCCAGCTCATTTAATAATTTTGTAGTTCTTAAGATAAACGAATTACGACGGTAGTTTGTGCGTGCATGCACACTCACCAAGGGTTTACTATATCTTACAGGTAATCTAGCAGGTACGTGTATATTAATATTCTCCAACAAAGTTGGGCAGTCTATTTTACCATTTAGGATATTAATTAAAAATATAACGTCAGCTGTTTGCCTTCGTATAGATAAAGGTAAGAAATGATACCTTCTACATCGAGTCTCATATCCATGATCGCGTCTCTTACATTTGTATTGTAGGTACCTAAGAAATCGTTTCTGAATAGATTCTATTCGGTTAATGTGTATGTTGTATTGCGGGTTCCATACCACGGAAGCGTACTCAAGAATACTGCGTACGTACGAACAAAATAAGACTTTAATCGGTTTTAAGGTTTTAAACCTAGATGTCGTACGAATAATAAAGCCCAAGGTTTTATAAGCCTTTTTGACTATATAGTCAATATGGTTATCATAAGCGGTTTTAGTGTCCTGCATTATTCCCAGATCCTTCATTTGGTGGGTCCTAGCAATGGCTGTACCATGCAGGCTATATGTGAAATTAACAGGTTGTGGCTTGTGAGTAAAAGTTATAACAAAGCACTTTGATATATTCAAATCAAGTTTGTTTTTCGCGCAATATTGTCCGAATCTCTCTAAATCGTACTGTAATAGCTCACAGTCGTTAACATTTTTGACAGATCTGAAAATTTTTGTGTCGTCAGCGTATAATAGAAATTTAGAGTGTGCAAAACAGAGACCAATGTCATTAATAAATAAGACAAAAAGCAACGGACCCAGCAACGAGCCTTGTGGCACACCAGAAGGAATAGGACACCAGGAAGATGTAAATCCATTAAGCGCAACAGCCTGTGATCGGTTTTCGATATAAGAGGAAAACCATCGGTACAAATTACCATGTATTCCGGCATAGGATAACTTTTCAAGAAGCAAAAAATGATCGATACGATCAAACGCTTTGCTGAAATCAGTGAATATAGTATCCACTTGCTCACGCGACTCCATCTTCGAAGTTACATAGTCATCAAAAACAAGTAAATTGGAAGCAGTGGACCTAGATCTCAGGAACCCGTGCTGTTCAGGGGAAAAGAAAGCCTGCAACGATCCATAAACCTGGCGATGTATAATTTTTTCGAAAACTTTTGCAAATATACACAGTTTAGAAATCGGTCTATAATTTTTCACGTTGGCCTTGTCACCGCTTTTATGTACAGGTGTTATAAAAGCAGATTTCCACATCTTAGGTACTGTACCTTCATTAACAGATCGTCTAAAGATAATACATAAAGGAATAACTAAGCTCTCAGCACAATTTTTAATTAATACCGGGGGTATATTATCCGGTCCCGCACCTTTATTCAAATTCAGCAATTTTAATATCCTCAGAACCTCACTGGGATTTATTTCAATGTCACTTATACTAAAATTGCTATATGAGTGACAAGGGCGTCCGGGATCCGGTGAGCCTAGTACAATATGTGGTGAGAGAAATGTTGACTGAAAGTAAGAGGCAAATAGGTTACAAACAGACTCCCCATTATCACCCGTCTCACCTTCATAGGTCATCACAGACGGCAGCGTGTGTGAAGCTTTATTAAGCGACTTCGAGTATGACCAGAAAAAACGAGGGTTTTTAGTGACAGAATCTTCAACCATACTTATATATGCTTGATAGCACTCCTGTTCCAGTTTTTTAGCCCGTTGTCTAAGAAGCGAGTATGTTTGATAGTCACCCAAATTACCATACCTATTATATTTGCCTAAATATTTACACTTCTCTTTTAAAACTCTTTTAAGGGAAGAAGTATACCAAGCAGGAAAAGTATTATTTCTAATAACTTTGTGCGGAATGTACTTATCTCGGAGACCATGAAGAGTAGAATTTAGAAAGAGAACAGCATCATCAATAGGTTTATTAGACAAGACGCTGTCCCAGTCAATGTCATACAAAGCAATATTAATTCTATCAAAGTCAGCCCTTTTATAAATATACGCAACTCGATTGTTCTCTTGTAGTGGCGTGTGAATAGCCATTGGCAGTTCTATACATATAGATCTATGGTTCGGGTCCTCCGGCACCAATGTATCGTCACAAGGACGCACAGATACTATAGTATTTGAGAAAACAAGATCCAAGAGCCTATCATTGGCATTGCGCACATAATTATATTGATCAAAGCTACATGTTACTATAGTATCAAAAAAGTAAATTTCACCCTCCTTAGTAACTTCTAAAGGTTCTAGATGGCCATCACTATGAAGATTCCACGTTATGTGAGGCAAATTAAAATCTCCCACAATCAGGAATATATCATTAGGGCAACAATTGAAATTATCATAAAGCTTACTTGTAAAATTTTCTAATTGAGTAGAAAACGAATTCCCATTATTTTCATCGCATAAATATAAAGTGCATATATGTAAGACAAAATTTACCCCTTTATTTTTCAATTTTAAAGTGAGCCAGATATCCTCAGCCGAAGAGTGCCAGCTCAGACATTCCTCAGCAACTAGGTGACTACGTACCGCTAGCAATACCCCGCCTCCAAACATTTGGCCGACCCTGACGTAATCACGGTCGCGTCGCAACACTATGTATCGATCATCAAAAAGCTCCTGATCCCCTATGCCCTCCAATAGCCATGTCTCAGTGATAGAAATTACATCATAACAACATAAAATTACATTTCTTTTAAATATTGCAGTTTTAGTGCGCAAACCACGGGCATTTTGGTAGTATATATTAAGTGAATTACACATTTTAGATAAGTTACAATACGGTCAATATGAATCATGTCAATATTAGGTACTTAGAAAATAGTAATACACATTAATTAATACGAATAATAAACAATAGGTAACGATCCACTTTTTTATATTAACAAATACTAATGCGTATTGAATAGCGATCAACATAATATCCGATTGCATTTCAAATTTTAAGATATAATATTTAATTTTACTTGTGGAATAAGGTATCATTAACAAAACTTGTAGGTAATATTTGTCTAACGAGTGCAATGTAGGTAAAAAAGACAGCAAGCTGAGCTGTAAGCGCGAGAAAATAAGATAGTAAATGGAATGCAAGCAGGCAGTAACAACCGTCGCAAACTGGCCGTACGGCGCGGAGATAAGCAATACAAGACAGGCAGGGCTTCCCAAGCTGCGGGCGCAACATTTACAAATGATTCGGAACAAACTTAACAGACAACATAGTACTATGTTGTAACTAGTAGATATTATAACAAGTACAAACACATTAAAAGAATTAATTAGCAAATTTTTTGTAAATCCTTTTCGGACTTTATGCAGAACGTAGGAGATATGTCCGATTTTCTCGCTAGAATTTTGCAATGCTTCACCCAAATATACTTGAAGTTTTTTTCACCATTTGAATCAGTTTTTGACGAAGCCAGATCTTTTGCTTTTTTGAGAAGAGCCTTATTATGCAGAGTGAGATGGTCGTTAATATATACATCGCCAACACCGGTGTAGCCCAAGTCAGCAACTGATAATTTCTTATACTTTCGCGCAGCCGCTATAAATTCCTCTTTGGAATAGCGGTTATTCAGCGCCATTATTATGGTTTTGTGGGAATCAGATTTCAGACTCGGCACACGTGCAATGTAATTTATTTCTTCTTTGCGAACAGGACATTGTATAATACTTCCAATTTTGAAAGCAATGTCGTACAGATTCTCATTCTTTTTAAGCGGGACACCTTTTATTTCAACATTATTTGCTCTTGCCCACTGCTCCTTCTCAAGCAAATCTTGGTGTATTTTGTCGAGATCTGATTGAATAGTTTGGACCCCATTAGTTCTATTTTCCACGGAAGAGATTCTTTTTTCCAGGGTGCCCGTTACTTTCTTGAGTTCATCCACAGAATCGTGCACAAATTCCAGTGAGGTTTTGAGTTCCGAAAATTCCGATTTGATAGCCTTAACATCTTCTACCAGGGTTGCCAAGGGAGCCAACTGTTTCGTGATAATCGCTAGGGACTCCTTTAATTCATCGAGTTGTGCTGCCACTTGCGGTGAGTTTTGCGGCGGGTTCTGGGACCCCGACTTGCAGTCTACACAGCGCCAGGCAGATTTGCGTTCACCAAGCTTCCGAAAGTTAGACTCCGTTATATTAGCACATGGGAAGTCAAACTGACGCTTGCACGAACTGCAAGTTACCCCGTCTGATACATCTGTTCCGCAACGCGCGCACGAAAACATTATCACAACACGATAGCGACCCGAAGTTGGTAATCCCTGAGAAACCAATAGCGGAGAAGCGTGCGCTCCCCAACCGTGCAACGAGTGAACCATATATTATATCAATCAGGTATCCTCTGACTCGTGGGAAACTTTTTTATAAACAACTAGTTTCAGTTACTGACTTCGCTTGATAAATTATTTTTATTGCAGGGTACAGGTTTACCTACAATACGTACATTATGAAGAAGGTGAACAAGTTTTCACTTTTGATTCATCATGCAGAATCAATGCTTTGCGTTTACTCAAATATTGTTATGTTTTTGTTCAACTGTAATGATGATGGTGATTATAACGTTCGACTTACTGTTCGATTCAAAGCAGGTTGAAATAAGGTTAATATTATTTAAAATATCAGTATTGAAACGTTGCACTCCTTGTTCAGTACAACTTAGGTACCTACCTAATGTACAACTAGATCGTGATTACATAATCATCACAACCAATATGCAGGTATATTCATGATATTCCTCTTCGTAAGATTATCGTTTATATTCAATGTACATAATGTAGTCAGAAAAAAAAAATGTATGTAGAGAATCGAACTTGTAACATATACCTACATTGAACATCAAACTCTTAACCACTGAGCCATCGTCGTACTGTGTCATCGGAAATAGGTGTAAGTTTACGTCTGTGTAATAAATACCTAATTAATATGAATATGCGGTGTATCATTTTACAAAGTGTTGCGACTAACTCGTTTGTTCGTGAGAATAGCAACTAAGCATTTTAGCGATGACTACGCGTCCAAAATGCTAAAATTTGAAATATGCAATGCATAATCCGTTATTGTCTTGCATTTAAGGTTTTATTTTGCATAATTCAGTTTTGCACTGATTTGTATTGTTTTTCTATAAAATAGGAAAAATCATTAAACTTTACTCATTCCTTTGATCGATTCCCAATTGTCCACAATTGTGGTATCCTCATCCGTGTTATTTTCATCTTCAGTGCTTTTCTTCAAGAAAGTTTGTTAAAATGTTAGTAAGTATTTACATTTACTTTTAGTTCATGTATTGTGTTGGAGTTTTTTACATAATAAATTTACACAACATTTTAAATACCATATACCTAACCGATTTCTTAATTTTCAGGTCTAACTACGAATATTCATCCGATTCGGACTCCCAACTGCCGCTGGCGCCTACGCCTGCGCCGAAAGTGTTGAAAAAGAAGCCTGCGAGCAAGAGGAAGCCGGCGGAGTCGACCCCAACGCCTACTAGGTAAGATTAACATGATTATCTTTAATCTTGTGTGCTTTTGAGAGAAGTTAATAGTGAGACAGTCGTGCCCATCAGTGGAACATTAAATAGGTACTTTAATATCTATCACTTTACTTTTATTTTATTCGAGATAATTTTACGCTATTTGCAAATACAACTTACATATCCCCTATCTCTACCCTTTTGAGATACATGCAGAATTATATGTTATGTTATGTATCTTGATTAATAGTAACAAAAGTAATATAAAATAATGTAATGGGTATAATGAGCGTTCTAATTGGAAATCGTAGCGCACGGCGGTAACACTTGCATCGTTTCAATATAAACATTATTGTTACAGTTCTAAAAAGAAGTCGCGGTCGAGCGCCAACGACGAGGCAGGCGCGACCGCAACGTATTCATCGAGGTATGTAACAAAACCTAATTTTCTACATATTTTGTCTACATTATTAATTTTATAAATAGGAAAGATTTGATTGTCAAATTGTGTATTTGGATCGAATAGACTCCGAAACTTACTGGATCGATTTGAAAAATTCTTTCACCATTAGAATCTTACATTATTTCTGATGAACATAGGCTACTCGTATACCTATGTATTTTGTCCACCCGAGCACCCGTGCGATGCCGGGGCGGACAGCTGGTTCAATAATTGTGTAGATATCTTTATTACACTCCATAATTCATTATACACATTACGAACAATATTATTATGATGAACATAGTTCAAAATAAGGTGACGAAGACGTTTGTGCAGCTATTCCTTTGTTCCTTTAAACCTATATAAATTATTACTTATTCGTATTTTTCGGTTTCCAGTACTGGCCCAGGAGGACTCTTCGGGTTTGAGACGGGAGCAACTTCGGGGACGTCGAAGTCTGCAGTGCTGCAGACTTATTTGACCAGCCGCGTCCCCAACGGTCGAGTGCGCCGGGAGCTCGTCAACCAGTCTGGCGAGTACTATATAGAGTTCCGGGTGTATAACACCGAGAAAGCTGTTGCCTCTAAACCAGATCAGCGGTGGAAAGAGGCTGAAGTTACTCTTAAAGTAAAGTTAGATCGGGGGACTCCGCAGTGGGAGAAAATGCAATCGTTTATGCAGCGGATTCATAATTTATTTGAAGATTGTGAGCCCGTCTTCATAAGCGAATAGTAATAAGTACCTACTACTCAGGTACTTATTACAACCTTTTCTCTTACTGCTGCTGTTCATTGATATAACTTCACTTTAAGATACTTTCCACTGCATTTTCAACCAAATACCTATGAAATTATAATTGTAAATCATACATTCATTGTGTATATTGCAATTTTATGTCGTTAGCGTATGAAAGGCGAGGCATTTTCTTTGTATATTTAAAGTATACTTATCAAAAATGGTGTTTTGTACAGTTTGTAAAGTCTCTGTAGATCGTGTTCATTGGGTGGGGCATTTACGAAGCACTAACCATAAAAATAAAAATATTTCTCCTTTTAGCGACGGGATTGAATTAATTGAGTCCGCATTTCGCAACCGAATAGCTTCATACAGAATATTATCACCAGATTTGGATGGTCATAATTCTTTAGATCGGTTTCTTGATAAAAAATAAAATCAAAACATTAATTGATTTGTCTCTCAAGGAAAATGACTGTATAAAACTCAATTTTGAACATTTTGCTGTTTTTCTTTTAGTAAAAAATGATTCTCAGGAAATAAAGTCTTTTGGAACTAAAAATTATACTCTCTATAAAAATTATGACTTTGATAGTTTAATGAACAAAGTGAAAATTAGTTTGATGAGAAAAAAATGAGAATTTCAAGAACGTGATAGTGGTTGGACCTTCTTACATAATTCCCATTTAGAATTGAATATTAATAAATATCAACCATTAAGAGGGTCAGGTCACATTGATTTGCCTGCACCAATCAAAGCCAGAAAAGCGTGTGTAAACATAAAAAACGAAGACAGTTTTTGCTTTTTGTGGTCAGTTACAGCTGCTTTATACCCAGTTAAATCTCATCCTGATAGAGTATCGTCATATCCTAATTTCAAAGACGTTTTAAATGTAGAGGATATATCGTTTCCAGTTACTTTTTCAGACATAGCTAAATTTGAAATTAACAACCCTCAAATATGTATTTTTGTTTACGGTTTAAAAGATAATAATACAGTTATCGGCCCTCTTTACAAATCTGAACCATTAAATAAAAAAGTAATTCATCTACTGTACCTACAGGAAGGTAATATGTCACATTACTGTTTAATCAAGGATTTACCGCGACTAGTTAGAAGTCAAATTTCTAAACATCATGGTAAATTGTATTTTTGCGAACATTGTTTGTTATTTTTCAACTCGACCGATCAGTTAAGTTCTCATAGTTGTGGAGGTGTAGCTACTAAATTACCCCCAAAAGGGTCATTTATAGAGTTCAAAAATTATAACAGAAAACAAAATGTTCCTTTTGTTGTTTATGCAGATTTTGAGTCAATGCTCGTACCCTACGAGACTTGTGAAAATGATCCTATCAAGTCAAGCACAGTGACTCATCAGCAGCACGTGCCCGTAGCTTTTGCTTATCATCTTGTTTGTACTGTAGATGAACGATATAATCACATTACATCGTACCGAGGACAAGATTGTGTTGACAAATTTGTTGATTCAATTTGCAACGATGCAAAAAGGATAAGCGCAGTATTAAGTAATAGTGTACCTATAGTTTTTACAGAAAGTGATGCGTTAAACTTTGAAAATGCCGAAACTTGTCACATATGCGAGCGTTTATTGGTTATGGATAAAGTTAGAGACCATTGTCACATAACTGGTAAATACCGCGGTGCGGCTCACAGTCAATGTAATTTGAACTTTCAAGTGCCCAAATTCTTACCTGTTTTCTTTCATAATCTTTCAGGTTATGACTGTCATCTTTTTATTAAGGAGCTTGCTAAAGTTCCTGGACCCATCAAGGTCATACCTAAAACCAAAGAAAATTATATTTCTTTCACGAAATTTGTGTCTATATCCGATACCGATAGCTTTCAGATACGATTTGTAGATTCCTTTAAGTTTTTGGGAACTAGCTTAGAAAAACTAACCCCGACTTTAAAAAACGATGAATTTAGATACTTAAAATCTTACTATCCCGATGAAAAACACTTTAATTTGCTTACTCGAAAGGGCGTATACCCTTACGATTATATGTGTAACTGGGAACGATATAAAGAAAAGTGTTTGCCTCCCAAAGACTGTTTTTACAATTCTCTTACCAATGAACCGATCTCAGATGAGGATTATGAGCACGCTCAATCAGTGTGGTTAAAATTTTCATTAACCAATATGGGTGAATATACTGATTTGTACTTGATAACAGATGTACTTTTGTTGACAGATATCTATGAAAATTTTCGACTTACATGTAAACAATATTACCAACTCGATCCTGCATTTTATCTTACGGCTCCGAGTCTATCATTTGATGCAATGCTCCTTAAAACAGGCGTTCGTTTAGAACTTGTAACTGATTTAGAAATTTACCGTATGATACAGCAAGGTATACGCGGTGGCGTTTGCATGTGTTCTAAACGACATGTTAAAGCAAATCATAAATATCTGGAAACATTTGATCCATCTCACCCAAGTTCATATATTGTTTACTTTGACTGTAACAATTTATATGGATACAGTATGTGCCAAACATTACCACATTCAAACTTCAGATTTGTGAACGATTCTGAATTAAAAACTTTAGAGTCGAATATTTTAAATATTATGGATGACTCTGAAAATGGTTTTATTCTTGAGGTGGACTTATCGTACCCTTCACATTTACATGATGAACATAATGATTTTCCATTTTGTCCTGAAAAAATTATTTCACCCAGAGGAAAATCGAAAAAATTAATACCTAATTTGTATGATAAATACAATTATGTTATTCATTACGTACATCTAAAAAAATGCTTAGAACATGGCTTGGTGTTGAAAAAGATTCATAGAGCTATAACATTTAATCAAAGTAACTTTTTAAAAAAATACATAGATCTCAACACCCAACTTCGCCAGAAAGCACAGTCTACTTTTGAACAAGATTTTTTTAAATTATTAAACAACAGCATATTTGGAAAAACTTTGGAGAACACAGAACAACGAGTAGATGTACGATTGGTTAATAAGTGGTCAGACAAAAATAATCTAACTAAAAAATATACTGGCGCAGAGACCTTAATAGCAAGTCCCAATTTCCATAGTGCTTCAATTTTCTCTGAGAATTTGGTAGCTATACAGATGAAACATTCACAGATTGTGCTTGACAAACCAATTTATATTGGTTTTGCTGTACTTGAACTCTCAAAAAGTCATATGTACGATTTCCATTACTCAAAAATAAAACCATTTTATGGAAACCGCATTAAGTTGTGCTATACCGATACTGATAGCTTCGTATATAATGTGCATACAGATGACATTTACCAAGATTTGAAGACTAACTTCTTAAAATATTTTGACACAAGCAATTACAACCCAAAAAATGAATTTGGTTTACCTATTGTTAATAAAAAGATTCCTGGTTTATTCAAGGACGAAATGGGTGGACAAATAATTAGAGAGTTTGTAGGATTAAGGTCAAAGCTTTACTGTATTAAAACCTTAAACAAAACAATAAAAAAGGCGAAGGGTACCAAAAAAAATGTAATTAATGGTTTGAGCGTATCAGACTATAAACATGTGTTATACAATGGTGATGTTGTTTACAAAAAAAATGTTCTATTTAAATCAATTAAACATGAAATTTTCACTCAAAAAGTAAATAAAATAGCTCTTTCTAGCAACGATGATAAGCGATTGTTAGAATCTGACAAAGTGACTACCCTTGCTTGGGGTCATAAATCAATTTTTGGCTGTACTGCTTAAGGTGATTCTTTCAAGGTCAATTGTTCTTCGCAGTGGGAGGAATTGCAGTCGTTTATGTAGCAGATTCATAATCTATTCGAAGATTGCAAGCTCGTTTTTAAGAGAGAAAAGTAAAAATACCTATGTAACAATTACCCCTGAAAGAATCATCCGTAAAACTCTTTGTTTGTAAATACTTAGGTTAGTGTACTTTATGTTGTAAGTAGGTACCTATAAAGATAAAAATATAATACAAGATGATGACGATTGTTATATAAAAAGTTAGCAGCAGTGGAGAAAATAAATAAGAATATGATATACATAATAGTTTCATTTATTCATACCTACCAAACCACCAGACAGGTAACTTAGGCCTTCGTCACACTTGATGGAAATTAAGTCGTGGATCTTCCGCAACGGAACGCCGATACAAATATTTGTACTTATAAAAATTACAAATAGCAGGCACACACAGGCAGGTTATTTACCGCAACGGAAGTTCGGCGTCGGAATTTCCGCCAAGTGTGGCGAAGGTCTTACTGTTTCAACGAGTACCGACATGTTGGATACCTAAGTATACTATATTGTCTTGCACAATCATTGAAATTAATCACCCTAGATTCAAAATTTATAGGATAAAAAGTAGCCTATGCGTTAATGCGGTAGCTATGTGATATATCTAACTACCAAATTTCATCCGTTCAGCTCTTTAGGGGTTTCGCATTTATAACATTAGTGTGATGAAATAAGTACTTAGATAAATACTTCCTTTAATTATAATCGCTAGTCTCCATTTTTCATGTTTAAACTTGTTAACGTGAAATACAACGCGACAATGAAAACCTAAGCGATTTTGAGTGTGCACGTGCGGTAACATCAGAAGGCGCATATGTGCGGGGCAACGCGGTTGTTAAAACCCCACACGGAACGGAGTGAGCGCAAGCGAACGAAGTGAAGTTTTGTGTTTTAACGATAAAGTGGTCTAGAAAGCCAGGACAAAAATCTAGACTCAAAAAATTGTGATATGAAATCGACTCGTGCTATACTGGTGAGTGTTGTAGTTGCTAACCGATTGATCGTAATATTAAGAACCACACTCGATGTTATTGGGTATTTCTAGACCATCGAAGTGAAGGGATTCTTGAGTGTGCACGTGCGGTAACATCAGAAAGCGTATATGTGCGGGGCAACGCGGTTGTTAAAAATCCCACACGGAACGGAGTGAACGCAAGCGAACGAAGTGAAGTTTTGTGTTTTAACGATAAAGTGGTCTAGAAAGCCAGGACAAAAATCTAGACTCAAAAAAATGTGATATGAAATCGACTCGTGCTATACTGGTGAGTGTTGTAGTTGCTAACCGATTGATCGTAATATTAAGAACCACACTCGATGTTATTGGGTATTTCTAGACCATCGAAGTGAAGGGATTCGCGAAAATGTTCTTGGGCATTCTAGACCATCGAAGTGAAGGGATCCGCGAGAGCGCGCGCGATAGCGCGTTGGCGCTCGAGCGATCCGACTGAACGAAGATGGTCTAGAATGCCCAAGAACATTTTCGCGAATCCCTTCACTTCGATGGTCTAGAATGCCCAATAACATACTACTGGAGATATAAGAGGAATTTGTATAATAAAAATTATTTTATTATTATAATAATAAGAAATTAGTTTAGATACATCCATAAGGGTATGTATATTATCTAAGTTTAAAGGAACTGGGAAGTCCAGTTTATTATCTACAGAACTGCTTCGTTTAGACAGTTCATTAAAAAGATTAGTAGGACTTAAAATAGAAGGGTGTAATACATTTACCTTCGCAAATAAAATTGCATTAATGATAGAGTCTAAGAAATTAGAAATAGTCAATAAAGATCCTTCAATAATGTTTATAAAAATGTTAAGTCGTGAAGTATAAATTAGATTATTATTACTTCTTACAGTGGAAGATAAGATTTCGTTTAGTTTGTCAATTTGCGAGTTTAATTTTAATTCGTTTTGATTCAATTTACTAATAGTTGAGTTAAAAGAAGTTATTGATGATTTAACTACATGAATATTTTCTTTCATGAGATTGAAGATTTCATATTCATTATTTTGAAACGAGTTAATGGCGGAATCGTATTTTCGCGCATCATCAGCGTCGAGGGTGCCAAAGAAAAATTTAAGTATTTCGCCTCCAAATTCGAGTGACCTTTTGAAGCGAGATGGAACATCTTGAGAGATAATATGAGACAGAGAATGACTTTTGACGTAGTTCGATTCTAATAAGACTTCTATAGGACTGAAGATATCCTTACAGTTTGAGTAATCTTCATGTTGGATTTTTGTACAGAGAAGAGAAGTTTGTACGATGAGTTTGTCTATATTGTTAAAATGAGGTTCTATCGAGTGAATATCGACATGAGTTACTACTTTCCAATAATCATTATAGAAATAAATATTCGTCGTAGGGTCAAAATAAAGACCAGGACTGTGTATAATTGGAGTGACTTGCGATTCGGCGAGTGCTCCATGACATAATAACCGGAAAGAATTTAAAGTTATGTTAAGAATGCGCTGGTTTTATGAGATTAGTATGGTATTTGACATGTTTACGATTTATTTGAAGAGTCACATTATGTTTATTATGAACTTTTATTATTTTATAAGGGCCTTTCCAAATCGGGGAAAGTGCTTTTCGAAGTCGATGATGGTGTTTTAAATATACCATATCACCGGTTTTGTAAATTATGTTTCTCGTATTATTGTCATAATTTTGTTTTGACATTTCCTTACTTTGTTGTATGAATTGTAAAGCTTTTTCTCTACTAACTTTCATTCTATAGAGAAGAGCACGTATATACTCATGATAAGTAGTGCTATTGTTAATTTCATAAAGAGAACTTGGTAATGTTGGTTTATGACCATAAAGAAGTTCGAATGGGGTGTACTGTGTAGTACTATGAGGGGTTGTATTGTACGCTAACACTGCTGTGGCTAGGTAACAGTGCCAATCGTTTTGATTGTCATTTACGAAAGATTTTAAATATTCTTTAAGAGTAGCATGGCTTCGTTCAAGTGCGCCATTTGTTTGGGGATGATACGGGGTAGAGAATAAAGGTTTGATTTTGAAGATTTCAGTGACTTGTTTGAAAAGATCCGAAGTAAAACAAGTGCCAAGATCAGTTAGAATCATTTTAGGCGTTCCAAATAAGGACATAAAATGAACTAGATTTCGGGCTACTTCGTCACTTGTGGACGAGATCATAGGATAGACACAAGAGAATTTAGTGAGATCATCCTGAAGAGTTAAAATGAATTTAAATCTTTGGAAACCTGCTTCGGGTAAAGTACCAACAATATCTACTTGTGGATGTTATTTCCATTGGAGCTTTATTACAAGCACGTAAAGGTTTATTTACTTGACAGAGCTTACAGCTTTTGACGTATCGTTCAATATCTGCACGCATGCTCTTCCAGTAATAAGATTCTTTTATACGATTGTACATTCTTTTGATTCCGGGGTGTCCGGCTACAGGAGAATCGTGATTTTCCTTAAGAATTTTAGGAACTTCAGCTGGAGTAGGATAAATAATTTGGTTTTTGTAAATATGAATTTTTATATTAGTGTTATGAAAGATATGAGATATCATTAGGTAGATTTTTGTATACACGAGTTTAGAAAAGGGATCAGTAAAGTCTGATATAGCTAAGTCCGTCAAAGTTGGATTTTGGGTTAAGATTTCATCTCTAAGTTTCATCAGAAGATCATAGATAGATCTATAAGTCGTCTCATCGAAGTGATTGATTTATGTGAATAAGAAGTATACAATTTTATTATTAATTGTGACTGATTGTACAGTACACGGTGATCGCTCAGCTGCGAGTAAGGTCGCGGTGTCATTTACCTGCGATAAGAATTCTTCGCAATGTGGCATAGAATTATCAAAATCAAGAGATACTGGACAGGCGATTGAGTTGTATTTAGAAAGATGTAAGGGTTGTGAATGTTCTTCGATATGCGTATTTGGATCTGGTAAAGAATTAGTAAAACGCTTTTTAAAATAGACCTCAAAAGAAAGATTGTTGAGAGAGTCATTATTTATAGCAAGAATTGGGATTCGAGATAAGGCATCGGCGTTTGAGTTGAGTTTGCCTTGTTTGTATACAATTTCGTAATCGTATTCCTCTAGTTTGAGGCGCCAACGAATTAATCTGCTTCCGGGGTCCTTGACGTTGAAAAGCCAAACCAAGGGCCGGTGATCAGTTACGATTTTGAATTTGTTACCATAGAGGTAAGGACGAAATGTTTTTACCGCAAAAAGAATAGCTAGTAGTTCTTTTTCAGTGGTAGAATAATTGCCTTCTTGTTTATTAAGAGTTCGAGAGGCATAGGCAATAGGTTTATCTTTGCCAATAGAACCTTGCGATAATACAGCACCGATTGCATAATTGCTTGCGTCAGTGGTGACGATAAAAGGTTGGGAAAAGTCGGGGTACTGTAATAGTGGAGCGGAAGTTAATTTATCTTTTAAGACATTGAAAGCTTGGTCTTGTTCTACGGACCAATGAAATGTGGTATCCTTTTTAGTAAGGATGTAAGAGGTTTGGTAATTTTTGAAAAGTTTTCAATAAAGCGACGGTAATAACCGACTAGACCCAAGAAAGATTTAATGTCTTTAGGATTTTTAGGAATTGGGAATTCGCGAACAGCTTTGACTTTGTCCGGATTCGGAGAAACACCTTTGTCAGTGATTATGTGTCCGAGATAAGTGACTTCACGTCGAAGAAATTCGCACTTATCGGGTTGAAGTTTGAGATTAAACTCTCGGAATCTATTAAATACCATTTTAAGTTTCTCGATGTGAGAAGAGAGATCGGAACTGTATATAATACAGTCATCGAGATAGACATAGCAATGTAGGCCTTGAAGACCTGAAAGGACAGTGTTCATGAGACGTTGAAAAGTACTAGGGGCATTTTTAAGACCAAAGGGCATCCTAGTAAATTCGTAGTGACCTGCAGAACCACTTGTGTTCACTACAGTGAAGCCTGTTTTTTGTGCGTCGTCAGGACTAAGACAGATCTGATGGAAACCTGATACTAAGTCAAGGGTGCTAAAATATTTGGAGTGTCCCAGTTGATCAAGGATATCAGTGATTAAAGGGATAGGGTACACTTCCGAAACAGTGACGTCATTAAGGCGTCTATAGTCAATCACTATACGCCATTTTTGTTTTCCTGACGCGTCCATTTTTTTAGGTACGACCCACACAGGGGCATTCCAAGGAGAAATAGAAGGTTTAATAATATTTTGATCAAGCATCTTTTTAATTTGAGTGTCCACTTCATTTTTGTGACACTCCGGGAAGCGATAGGGTTTCACATAGATAGGCGGATTATTCCCAGTACTAATGGAATGTTGTAGAGCATTAGTGTGACTCAGGGGGTCGCCTTCAAGATAAAAGATATCAGTGTATTGGGAACAACAATCGAAATGACTTTTTCTCTTCTTCGTTTAGATGAGAATGTCTTATGAGATCAAGAACGCGATTTATGCGATTTGACGATGTTGAAGACGTATTAAAGATATTTTGTTCGTCTTGAGATGAGTTTTTGTGGAATTCATCAAAGTCAATTTGAGTCAAGCGAACTTTAAAGTTTTTTACTTCGACGGAGTGGAGGACGTGAATTTGATCGCGTTATTATTATTGTTGCCTTTTGCACGAATTTGATTGTAGTAATTACGTTTGCGGCATTCATTTATATGAGACCTATGTTTTTGCAATAGGCACAGATTTTTTGATTTGACGCGGAAGAATTTGAAGAATTTGAATTAGAGGTGGAAGGTTGGGGCACATGATAAGATTTTTGAAAGTTACTCCGTTTTCGATTGTAGCAAACTGATGCTGAATGACCAGTTTTGTTACATATTGAGCAAGATTTTGAGATTTGGTTCGATGTTGTGGGTAACTTAAACAATTTCTCTTCGTCAATTGCATACGTTACAGCCTCCTTTAGAGACTGAGGATCTCGACATCTTAGGATTGTGGCAAGATGAGGGTGAAGCCCGATACAGAAAGTGTTTAAGGCGAGCTTTTCCATTGCGGCAATCTCACCAGGGAGTAACGTATTGTCGGTACAAGAACAGTGGATATCCGCCTGTATACGTGTTAGGCACGTGTCAAGTCGGATAGAATATTGCGTGACAGTTTCGTTATGTCCCTGTCTGCAATTTTGTAGATCGTAAAGCAAGTGGCTTGAATGTTTTTTCTCTCCAAATGTCGATTTAACGAATCGTTTGAGTTCATTCCAATTTTCAAATTGTTTTAAGCTACAAACGATTTGTGCCTTGCCCTCAAGTTGTGATAAGATGTATTTGCAGATGATATACTGCTGATCGGGGGTAGCTAGAGATATTGCGCTGTCGCAATTTGTAAGGAAAGCAGGTAATGTGTCCCTGTTTCCGTTATAAGGTTTAATAAATTTTATTAGGACGTTGAGGTTGACTTTTTGAGTCTCAACTTCTGATTTAGTCGACATTATGTCGTTATTTTGCAAGAAATTAGGTTAAAGTTTTAGGGTATACGATTTGTAAAAATGTTTGTAAAGATTTTGTAAAGAAATAGTATAAAGATTATAAGATGTAAAGATGTAAAGAATTCGAATAAAGATATGTAAAGATGTAAAGAAAATAACTTACATTAAAATGATGCTAATACACATTATAAGAAATTGAGTCCTTAGCGTGGATTGCGTTTCACCGGTGTGATGAAGGTAGCGGCGGCGTATGATCGGCGGAGACACAAAGCGGGAGCTTCGGTTTCGAATTTGACGCCTCGCTGTCCGTCACGATAAGGAGAATGCGTGTGTGGCGGAATACACGATCACGCCAAGTGTCCACTCAGGGTAGGTAGACTGTGTACAGCTTGATGATGACAATGGTGAGTGCAGCCAGAGTTGGTAAAAGATGATGGTGACCACGACGAATTAAATCTATGTGATACAGACTCACGTACAAAACGGAGATATACTGTTGACCACGTCGCAGATGATGTAGTGATGCGGGCTCACGCACAGAGCGGAGGCTGACCGTCGATCACGATGAATATTCTATAATGATGCGGGCTCACGCATAGAGCGGAGACTGACCGTCGATCACGATGCGTTTTTCGTAGGGTGCTGTGGTGCGGGCTCTCCTATGGGATGAGACTTAACGTCGACCACGACTGATGGGGTGCCGTTCCTGGATTCTTTTAGATGCTGAGGGCTCTCTTGACTAGAATCTCCTCAAGCATCCCACTTCTGACACCAATTTTGTTAGGAGCGGCTGGTATCAGTCTTTTTTAAAAAAACACTTTTTAATTAACTACGATAAAAACACTTTATTATAGAAAATACAAAGAATTATATGAAGCAATTCTCTGATTTCTGACGACTCTATTCGCGCGCGGTTAAAGGCTGACTTGACTATCGTATCGATGCAAAAGAGTTTTATTAAAATGAATTTGTTTACGTTGAAGTTCCTTGTGAAAATGAATATTGTCGATGTTGCAATTCTTTAGTATTAAATTAGGATATAACAGCACGTTTAACTATCGTCTCAGCAGGGCACGAAGGTGTGTAGAATGTACATTTGGTGTTTTGTGTAATAAATGGAGAATCCTACATACTCCAATTTTGACTTATTCTGATTTTGCAACTCACATTGTAAAAGCAGTTTGCGTACTTCACAACTTCGTCAGAAAACGTGATGGATACAACTTTAAGGATCAATTATTTGTAGACGACTTAGAAACAATATCATCACAATCGTCACATCAGAATATCACTAATGCCACTAATGTTAGGCAAAAGTTTACGGAATATTTTAACAATGAGGGGCGGGTAGTTTGGCAGGACCGCATTGTACATTGATTGCTTGTGATAAATAATAAAAATATTTAATAAAATCTATAAACTTACTTGTTTCATTTTTCTTTTTGGCACTATAAGTACTCCAATCTTCGTAGAATTCTTCACCTATTTGTTCCCAAGCAATTTTTCTCATTGATCGATTACTATAGCTTGCATCTCCATTGTTCCATAAACACGGTCGCGACTCAACCGCGATAATTAATTTTTCTGAATCAAACATGACGTAGGTGTAGGATACTACACAATAATGATCGCAAGTACAATTCGTAGCTTATATTTTTTGAGATGCAACGGTAACTAAGTAAAGTAAAGTAAACAAGATCGCGCATGCGCGGTGGTGTTCGCACGTGTGTCATGCGCAGACAGATGCAGCGAAATGAACGAAACGAGCGAGCAAGAGACACGCGGGGTGCGGGGCTCGGGCGGGCATTACTGCCTCCCCGCTGCACCCCGCCCCCGGATTTTCGTCGGCAATCGAATCGAACTTCGGTCGCGTAAACTCGCGTATAATTTCTATTCCGTGATCTTTACAGAAATCAGATAAGTGTAGGGTTTTGGCGGTTCAGATATATCTCGATCGCGGTCTAATAGCCGGCCAATTCTTGCCAGGGCGAGGATGTCGGAGAATAAATGAAAATCCTAAGTGAATGTTCGTCAGGTTATATTTTCTGAACTAGTGAATCGTCGAATGACTGATTGAATGAATGATTTTTATTCCCGGCAACAACAGTGTTGCCAGGGGTGTATATATATTATTATTATTATTAATGTTTGTCATTTCCATATCTCGGGACTATGGAGTCCCGATTATTATTATTATTTTATATATATTCGTATAATGTTCGTTCACCAATCAGTAACGAAACGTAATTATCATAACAATGTTATTAGTTAATAATTAAACTATTAAATAAGGCGTGCGTTCCAGAACGCCACAGGGTCATATGTGACTTATGTCCATCTAAGAAAAACGCTGTTGGTTTGGGTACGTTATTTTTTTCTAACCACTGATTAAAAACATTAAAAATGTATTCAAAGAAGGTTCTGGCGCACATCCAACCAGCGCGCGTCAGATCTACCGATGGCCCATCCTGTTGGAACGCTATTTGCAATCACCGTTGGTAGTCTTTCGTACGGGAATACAGTCATTGGCGGAGCCAAATCACCCGCGGCATTTGCGGTAATTAATACTGTTAAATTTTCTTTTTCATCGCCCGAACTGTTATAAACATTCTTCTCCCCTTTTCGAACCAGTACGCGTCCAGCTTTTGGTTGTAAAAAACGCACTCTCATCTGTATTAAAAACACGTCTAGGGTCACTCATTACTGTTTCATATAATCCCCGTTTCTTTAAATAATCAATATTTGTTGAAAACCACTCTTGGTCCTAAATCTGACACAATTTCATTAATAAAATGTAGCGCCAAAAAGTTTTAAATTATATTTGTGCACTTTTTACGATGGACTGGACTCTCCACTTTTGCTATCACCGAATCGGTGTTTACATAGTTCTGACTTCTGACAGATGATCAACAGCTATAATCGAACAATGTGCGCATACAAACATAGCTAGTGAGGATTCTGCTCTCTGTGTATTCATATCTTTTTTTTTACTTTAGGAAAATTATTTTTTCTTAGATTTTCACTGGTTCTATAGCAGCAACCAACCTTTGAAATCCTGCATTTTCTCCCACTCTGTACGGTAATGCTGACTGTATTTAGGCGGCATATTAACGACTATTTTAGATGATCAAACGAACTTCTAAGTGAAGCCGCCTCCCCGCCCCCCCCCTGTTCGATGAGTAGCGAGGAGGCCCCGACCAGTTTCCCTGTGATGAAATAGAGGGCCGAGAGTTCATCATGTTTTGAGTGATCGGCTTTAATGTAGTATTCTTCTTTATCAATTGGCCCTGCTTCTCAATGGCTTTACTGGCCTTAATCTTCTCCGATAAAGAAACTCCAAAGAGAGTTTCATCTCTTTCTGTCTCTTGAATTACATGGAGAAAGCTCTTGTCAAGCCCGGGAGTCACAAGTCTTGTTCTGTCCTTGGTGAAAAAGAAATGTAGATCACATAAGATTCGGCATCCAACACTGAGATTTTTAAGTGCTTCTGCCTTGTTATCGCTTTTAAGTATAACATCCATTCCTCGATTTATGGCTGTGATTCCATGTCCCAACTGTTGTTGTACAGTTATGTATTTTTTATCACGGCCACGTACTACCTCTGTGACAGCCCTTTCACACGGCAGTCCAGTTTTGCAGGATCGGCTTTTTACGGTATCCTGCTAAAATGGACGCTGTGTTCACACGGCAGTTCAGTTTTGCAGGATTCAGTAAAAAGCTGGTCCAGCAAAACTAGACTGCCGTATGAACACGGTTGCATCCTGTTTTTTTACCATTCCTACCCTGGTAATCAAGTGAAATGGACGTGAATACTTTCCTAATTTTCTATTGGTATTATCGGCGTCGGCAGCGAAATAGAAGATTATGGGTTCATCCTATTTTGACACAACGTTTGAATTTGGGTATTTTTCGGAATCTTATGAGCGAGTTGAGAAGAGATGAGTCAAAATTTTTCAATTATTTTAGAATGAGTATGACGACATTTGACGACCTTTTAAGAAGGGTGAATGAAGATTTAAAAAAGCGTGACACAAATATGAGAAAAAGCATCACACCTGAAGAAAAGTTAGCAATATGTTTAAGGTAAGAATGAAACTCATATTAAAAGTTTAATATTTATTACCAAACATAATACGTTATATATGTATGATATTTTCACAAGATAATCGTTAATATTAATTAAATATTAGTGAAATCCGGAAAATCAGAGCTCTGCGATTCAACTGATTGTGCAGATGGCGATGACTGAACACTGTAATGCGGTGTGAAATAACCTACTGATTGAGAGTAGTTATTAGAAGTAGATTGTTGTTGAGAGGACCATTGGTTAATGTTGGGGTTTTTTATATTTTGCAACAAACTTATAACACCTGCTTGAAATTGTAATATTTGATCATCGTTGAGTAAAGCTAGTGTAGGAAGTAAACTTTTAAAAAATGACAAGTTACGATCGTCATTCTGCGTATTCGGCTGACTTTTCATCTGGTGATCAATAAAACTCGCCATTTTTTGATCCATTACAGAAAGCCTCTGCCTTGGTACTACACTTCTCTTAAGTCGTTTAGCACCACCTGCGGGATTTTCTTGTCCTGGACTTCCATGTTCGATAGTAGGTTCATTTTCACTTCCTTCACTTTGGATAGGATTTTCCGTATCACCTTCTTCAATATTTGTAGCTTTGTTACCGCCACTGTCTTGGGTTTCAGCCGGATCCATATTTTTTTTTTAAAATAACAACTGGTCGTGATAACAGTATTTTTTGGTGTTAACTGCAGCAGATCCAGATTTATTTATTCTCTTTTTCGCATTTAAACTCCTCTTCCAGCTATCTCTTATCTGATTCCATTTTTTAACGACCATTTTAGCTGAAAAAGAAAACATACATTATGAATAAGGAGAAAGAACCATCAACAGGCTCCAGCATTAGGTATTCTGCCATTTGTTAAACATGTGTAAACGTCTGTTTAACTTTTTTGTAATAACACACTACTTTTTTTATTTATAATATATATATGTATATATAATTATATATAAATAAATATAATTAAAATAAACATTAACCTCCATACATTAATTTAATCGTCATTCGCTACTTTTTTTAAAATATCTGCAATGTTTACCTATATATTTATTTTAAAAAAATTATACCTATATATATATATATATATATATTTATTTTATAATTACTTTTTTTTATTATAAGAGTATCTATACAGGGTGTAACGGAACGGGGGTATCAAGCCGAAAGGGGACAAAACTATACCTTATGTAGACCTTATCTGCGAAATTTCAATTAAAAAAAAACACTTTTGATATTTTTTTCAATTTCAGTTAAAAAAAATATTTTAATATTCCCAGCATGTAAAAAACGCGGCACAGCACTATTGAGGTCACTGTTCTTAATCCACTCAAATATTGGCACTACACAAATCTCCTAGCGCGTCCTGGTCGCCTGGTACTCGTGGCGCTCGCACGGCCGCGATAGGTACGAAATTCGAGCGGGCGGCGGCTTTGGCGGCAACGTCAAAAGGAGTCGGCGGCCGATTGGAACAATCCGAGTCGGCGGCACGTCGGCGACTGTAACAAACAAGAATGACACTAAAGCATCTAATAATTGGAGTCATTTTGCTTTGACAACTATTCTCACATTTTATGACGTGTAAAATAAGTTAAAATTACCTACTTGTTTAGGTAAGGTATTTAATTTAATAGTAAATAGGAAAGTGTGAAAGTGTGGGTAAGTAGGTAGGTAATTAATAATTAGACTTACGTTTTACTAGAAAGGTTCGAAATGTCGTCCTCCCCGTTCGATGCACAGACCTGCTCGCCTTTAGCTAGATGCCCTGGTATTGCGCAACATCTCCGGCGTCACCGTTAGTAACGCTTCAATGATGCGCTGCTGCAACTGCTCCCTTGGTGTTGATCCAGAAAGTGTGGCCCCATAAGCACACCTCCAACAATACCAGCCCAAACATTGATCCTCCATGATTGGTGTTGGAACGACGACTGGGAGGACAGGTGGGGGTTGGTGTGCGACCAGTAATGTTCATTATGAATATTACTAATCTCCTCTCTTACAAATGACGCTTCATCTGTCCACAACACTTTCGAAGCAAAGTCTGGTGAGCTTTCCACTTGAGCTCGGTACCATTCGCAGAATGCCACACGAGGTAAATAATCAGCAGAAATGAGCTCGGGCGTACGTTGCATGTGGTAAGGTTCGCGTGGTAGTCCTTGGGTTGGCTGCACGGCTAGTACGGCTTCTTCAAACTCCGGATCACGGGTCGCCGAGCGGCCAGTCTCGGATGACGCGTGGAAGGAGCCCGTTAAATGCAGTAGGCGATTGACCATTTGCCTGAAGCAGCGCAGTGAAGGCAGTTGCCTGGCTTCATCAGCTGGTCTACCTTCTATGAATCGCTGACGATACAAGTTCCGTGCTTCACTCAAGTTGCCATCGCCGGCACTCACACATATCATCATTTCATAATAACCTGCATTACTCAAAGACACCTCGAACTATCACTGATCACAGTAATCACAGTTATCACAACAAATCCAAATTTCGAACTTCACTCCGCAGATAGTAAACAAGCACTGACAAATAATTTGACAGTTTACTTTCGTGTGCATGTTTCTATCTCTTTCGAATGCTAGTATCCTGGTACTTAAGGGTAAGTATGTTGTTATTTCTTTGTGCGCAATAAAATATTTTTATGGTATTGTTTGAATGAATGAATGTATTGTATTTTATGAAAGTAGGTACTTATTTTAAGATTACTTTGAACCTAGAAAAGTAAAAAAGTCGTTTATCTAATAAGGATCACCCGCGCTCACACTCTGGCACTAACACAGAATTGCCAGGTTTCTTCGCAAATATCCCGCGCAATAACAGAAGGCGAAATGAATCGGTCAACAATAAGACATACTATCACTTGTAGCTGCCCCTATCCCTAATGGGGTGGGCAGAGTCACAAGAACATCCCATTAGCGGTACGAGCATGATAATTATTTATGTACCTATGTTATGATTACTTGTGGCTCTGTCTGCCCCATAAGAGATAAAGGCGTGATATTATGTATGTATGTCTGGTACGGGCATGTAGCGATACGAGCGTGAAGTGGTAAGTGAAATTCCGCAGTCTCTGTCTACTCCAATGGGAAAAAGGCGTGATGTTATTGTTCACTGTTGGACAATACACGACTACAATTTAGGAAGGAAAAAAAAATACAAAAAAAATAATATTTTTTATCATGGTTAATGATAACTTTCCCTTAACAGCACCGCCATTTTGAATTTCGGGTGCACTAGTGCTTGCCGATCAAAAAAAATACTATCGATAATCTATCCCGACCGAGAGTCGATCGATAGCAAGACTATTGATAACTCGGAAAGTGGGAATATTTTCGATTTTATTACCTAAGTGCAATACAATCGATAGTATCGTTGCGGATTAATAACAAACTATCGATAATTTTGCCCTCAGTCAATAGTATTGCAACACTCCGATAGTATGGTTATTTTGAGTGGGCTGATTGTCTAAACTGAATTTCAATCACTCAAAAGTCCATGGATTTAGATTTTTTGAAAAGTTATTTTTTTTTATTTCTACCAATCAAAATCGTAGTTGAAAATGTTTGTGATCGATAATCGATACTGAACTATCGATAGTTCGAAACACTAGCGTGCCTTTTTCTATTCGCGAGCCCTGGCATCCTGGTACAGGGTATAAATCCCATTAACTGTCCCAATGCAATTTGCAATTCCGTGCTTCGGAAAGCACGGTTGGTCCCGGTGACTACTTACTTATGTAAGAAAGTAGTCATTACATGAATCATGTCAGGGGCCTTTGGCGGCTCAATAGTGACCCTGACACCAGGGTTGATGAGGTTGGTAATCCACCTCACAATCCACACGATAGAAAAAGATTTTAAAAAATACTGTTATGTGTTTTTATTTCCTTGTACGCAATAAAGTATTATTGTATTGTATGAAAGTATTGTATTACTTATTTTAAGATTACTTTTACCATATCATAGTAAAAAGTAAAGTTATGTTAGGTAGGTACTTTACTTGAGAAATTAATTTTGTCATTACTATGTTGTAAACGTAACATTAATGTCTCGTTAATAAGATACACAATCACTTGCAGCTGCTCGTATCCCTAATGGGGTCGGCAGAGCCATAAGTAATCAGAACATACTAACATAATATCACGCCCGTATCCATAAGGGGTAGGCAGTCACAACGGTACTTGAGAAATTTATTTTGCTTTTACTATGTTGTAAATCCCCAAGGAATTCTAACAAGCCTCTGACGTTGCCGGCCGCCTCAGGGAGGCACCCCGTCTGGCCAAGGTGCCGGACCCGGTAGTTGGCGGCTCCTTCACACTCCAGTAGCACATGGGCCGCTGTCTCGTCCATGCAGGTTCTGCACAGGGGCTTGTCGGTGACACCTAGTGTAAACAGATGTTTGTTGATATCACCGTGACCACACAGCTACACCTGCTACCTGTAGCTGTTACCTGTATTAGTGGAGACCTCTTCACATTTAGAATTCTTTTGGAGAGACAACTATTAATGTTGGGTAGTGCCATCTTAGCCTGCCTGCATTTATTTACGGTGGTTCATAGTCTGGTGTGTTTGTTCATTCCCAAATATCCTAATACCGAACTAGCTTTATTTGCGGATGATACAGCCATCTATTATTCTACGTGCCGTGGTCGAGTTATGATGACCGGAATTCTCCAACGCGCCAATGCCTTGGGCAAGTAGTTTCGCAAATGGAGAATCAAGGTAAACCCGGAGAAAAGTGCAGCGGTGTACTTTTCAAAGGGCTATTATAACACGTCACTGTCACGCTGTCAACTTAAGTCATCAAGGTGTCTGGCAAGCCGATCCCTTGGGAGGAGCAAGTCAAATATCTCGGCGTAGTCTTAGATAGACGTCTTACTTCCAAGGCCATATCCAACGTGTACGCGATTGCGCCACGTTTGTAATGGGCCGTGTTCATTGTCTCCTTAACAAGCGTAGTAAATTATCCCTTAGGAATAAGGTGAAAATCTACACGACTTGCATCCGTCCGATCATGACCTATGCAGGGGTAGTTTTCGCTCACGTGAGTCTCTCTCAAATCTACCGTCTACAGGTAATACAAAATCTTTTCACGAAATCCACGGGAGCTCCGTGGTTCTTTCGCAATGGAAATCTGCACATTGACCTAGGTCTGCCAACCATTGCCCAATGGCTCAAATTAGCTTCAAAGCGTTTTTTCGTTTGATTCTGCTTCGCACCAAACAAATCCCCTGGTAGTTGCGGCTTCCGAATACATCCCGCTTAGGAACGGTACTGAATAGCATCGGCGTCCGAAGGATGTAATACGATCCTGACCCGATTACTCAAGCCATCAGCCAATCAACTCGCGACAACAAACACTTCAGGACCCCGATACCGACACCGCCGGCGTGGTCGACGACTTCCCTCAATCAGCGCTTATCGCTATCGGCTTACTAGGGTCATTTAATTCTTTCAAATATTTTTCCTCTCAGACGACGCCCTGAGCCGAGGTTCGCGCTCAACTGGGCACCCTCAGGCCTGTTGTCTTAAACGATGTACCGGGTGAGAGCCTTCAGCGCTCCCCATTTGTCCGGCCAAGTAGTTAATGTCATTTGCGGCAAATCTTCGATAAGTCACGTCAAAAAAAGGTGTGTTTGTTGGCTGCTCTCGTTCGTAGCAGCGAGCGAACCTGTCCGAATGAGATCGGCAATATCGGTTCCGGACCGATGGCTGTTACCTCCCGTTCCCCTTCTGGCCAACTCGTCCGCCGCGTCGTTACCTCTTGAATCGCTGTGTCCTTTGATCCATTGTAAAGTGACGTGGTTGTACTTGCACACCTTAGTCAGTGATTGGTGGTAACTGTATGAGTATTAGTAGTAGTTGTTTAGGGCCTGCAAAACTCTGAAAGTATTCTAATGAAACTGTCCCGTACCTAGCTAGCCATGAACGCATACGCCGCTAGCGTGATGCCCATTTGACCTGGATTTGGAGTTAAGGGAGCCTGATATTACATAATCATAAAATAAAGCATAATACACAAGGAGACGAGATGCATTGTAAAGTACATTTCTTTATCAACTATTAATGTAGGTAATCGACAAAATTTTTGGACAAAACTTGTACAACAAAGTGACTCTGCCCACCTCAGTAGCGCAGTAAGTGTGATATTAGATATGTGTAATTACTTGTGGCTCTGTCTGGTCCATTAGGGATAAAGCCGTGATTTATGTATGTTCAAATCTTCTTCTATCCTATGGGTTGTGAGGTGGATAACCTGGTGCGAGGGTTATTATTGAGCCGTCAAATGCCCCTGATATCGCTCATGTAACGACTACTTACTTACATCAGTAAGTAGTAACCGGGACCAAAGCCCATTGTTTTTTTAACTATTGTGTCTGGAAATCTTGGCCTCACAAGAATGAAACAAAACAATTTAAAAAATATTGATTATTTATGGCCATCACTGGCACGTTTACCCTTTACTAGGGCAGGCATAAATAAAAGAGGTGGTAGCTGTTCACTCAAAAGTTAAATACCTTGAACAGCTGATTGCTACGTAGTGTTGTGCAAATTTGAATTTATTACATGAAGACCTGGAATTCAATTGCTCATAACTAATGCAAATATGAACTTAGGCGGCCAATACTCTCGCATGTGATTTGTAGATAGTGACAGAGTTGGCACACTTCGGGTTGATACCCCCCTTCCGTTACACCCTGTATATTTACTTAACATTAATAATTAATACTTACTATTAATTTGTAACTGAATATATCTAAATATTTACTTTATAAAATTCTTGAAAATAAATATATAAACATTATAATTTAAAAAAAAAGATCAAACAAAAAAAATAAACAGGTAAGCGTTTAAGTATACCGTTAGATTTGAACCTTGGTGGTAGATGATCTAACTTATACGAAGTAAACATGTAAACCGATAGACCATTGCATGCATGATTAATACGGCGAAATAAAGAATGTCTAATCTTGCCAGAAAGTAAGCAACAGTTACTTTTAGTATTATTGAGCGTTATCATAGTTGTATTAAGGTTGATATTTTTTTGTCATGGTTTATGTGATTTCTAAGAAATTTGCCTGCATACCAAGTGCATACTATTCTTTCGCCAACTGCGGGTTGAACTTTTGTATTATTTGCATTATTTTATGTCAATGAGTGTGTGATTAGTATCTTCATGCTATATCTTTTGCAAGTGTGTATTATGAAGACCACTCACACAAGTGGGCACTGTACGGAAATTTGATCTTCGACCTGTTAATTAATGGATATGTCTTCTGTAACTGTACTTATGTTTTCAATTTGCAGGTACTTGGCATCTGGGTGTTCATACATGGATTTACATTACACATATCGAGTGGGAGTCTCAACAATCAACTCAATAATAATAGAAGTAACAAATGTTATATGGAATAAGTTGCATCAGGAGTTTATGAAATTGCCCGACACAAAATATGAGTGGGAACAAATTGCTGACGCATTTTATAATAAAGCTAATTTTCCTCACTGCATTGGTGCAGTTGATGGAAAGCACATAAGAATGAAGAAACCAAGTCACAGCGGTTCTATGTACATGAATTACAAGAATTTTTTTTCCATTGTATTGCTAGCGGTAGTGGATTCGAATTATAGATTCATCTATATCAGCGTAGGCTCTTATGGCAAAGAATGTGACTCCTCTATATTCAAAGAATGTACTTTCTGGATAAGATTAAATGATGGCAGTTTAGATTTACCAGCTTCTGGTCCTTTACCAGGTTTGGAATCACGTGTTCCATTTGTGATAGTGGGTGATGAAGCATTTGGTTTGCATTATAATCTGTTAAGACCCTATGGAGGAACTCATTTAGATAAAAATAAAAGGATATTTAACTATCGATTAACAAGAGCCAGACGTTATGTGGAGTGCGCGTTTGGAATATTGGCAAATAAATGGCGAATATTTCATCGTCCATTGGACGTAAGCACCAGTACAGCTATCTCGATAGTTAAAACTTGCGCTGTGCTTCATAACTATATCATGCACAATGAAAGTTCATATGCGAACATTGACAGCAACAGTTCAACGATATCTTTGGAAAACGTACGTAATGAGCCAAATACACGAGGCGGACGCTGTGCTAACACAATACGAACAGAGTTTACAAATTATTTTGTTTCTGAAGTGGGAGCTGTACCTTGGCAAGAAGAAGCAATACAAGGATAAACGAAATAAATATAAAAACTTACCATAGATTTGTCTTTCTTTTTCCTCAAGTTCTTGAAAGTCTTCTCTCAAAACAATGCAAACTTCGCGCCATGCTGCAGTTCGCAAGTTGGTATCTTTATAATTTTCCAGCGTCTTATCCCATAATATAGGCCTAATTTCTATTAGTGTAATAAGAAGTTCGGGATCAATATTTGTTTGCGACATTTTTCGACGAAACACAACCTTCTCGGCGCCGCGCAAAAGAGCAATGCGCGAGCGCAACACACGCGAGGGTGACGCGGCGGGCGCGGGGCGGGGGCTGCCACCACTCCACTATCCCGCAAAAAACAGTGTCCAGCCGAAAAACCGCACGCAGGAAGCCGTGTGAACACCGCTATTAAAATATATGTGTGATTAAACGGGATCCCGCTTTTTACTGGACTTCGGATCCAGTTTCTAGTGACAAAACCGAACGGCACAATTCGACCGGATCGGTTTTTTGCAGGATCCCGCATGCGGGATGCTCGTGTGAACGCTAGCATATAAACATATTCGCCATCAAACGGGATCCTGCAGAAAACGGGATCCTGTTAAAAACTGGACTGCCGTGTGAAAGGGGTGTGACTGCGGCTGTAATTTCTGCATTTAGCTTGGGAGCTTCTAGTAGTAGTAGCTTACAATTATTTGGGATGAGGTAATCTTTTAACCCTTAAATGCATATTTTTTTATTTTGTAAAGAAAAAAATATTTTTGTGTACATATTTGTCGATTAATGATAGGAAAAATAATTAAAAAAATCCCAATTAAAAAAATTATGACTTTATTCAAAAAAAACAAAAATGTTGCCTTTTGGCTACATCATGCGTTAAACACATGAACTACCTTATCAGCACATATTAGTATAGTATAGCTTATCAGGAGTGGAATGCAGCAAAACAGTTTCTGTCTTTAGTATGGCAGAGTGCAACATGACATTTCGTGCACTCTGTACGCGAAAATCCATTACAACCAGGGAGTCTGCACCTATTTTTCTTCAGACATCTTCCCTCGTTGTGGGCGACACCATCTGTGCGTACATCTTTCACAGGCACAGGGTTCAGTGGTTTACGACGAGGTTTTTTGGCTTCCAGTTCTCTTTCAATATTGCTCGATGATGGTCTTCCTCTCTTTTCCACACTCTTTTTATAGTTGCACAAAGCCTCTGCTAACTCAGATCTAAAGTCGCCTAAAGTCATTTTCTTTGTTTGATTTGTATTATTAGATTTTTTATATAAGACCCAGGAGTTGATCACCGCCATATCAACCAAATGATAGAAAATGCGAATATACCATTTCCTGCTCTTTATTCTTATCCTATATCTTCCCAAAAAACTGTCCATCAGGTCGACGCCCCCCATGTGAGCGTTATAGTCTTTGATAATTTTTGGGCAGGGTATAGTGACAGTGGTCTTCTCTTTTTTGTCGTACCTTTGAACTGTCTCGGCCGGTTCCGCTCCAACGTATGTTGATGCCAATGTCACCATTTTGTTGTCCTTCCATGTTGTTACAGATATATCAACACCTTCATAATCAGCCATTTGCTCCTCATATGCTCCGCGAGGTACAGAATCTTTCATGAATGCGTTGGCAGTTGGCAGTTTGCAGTTCTTGCCGAGACGATTCTAAAACTATCTAAAACCGAATCTAAAACGTTGGTTGTTCGATGGCGCTCACCGAAAACGCTAAATACTACAGGGGAATGTATTTTCAACCAAAACGTTTCGATGTAGTTTATAAACTTTTCCATTCGTTTCAAACTGTGACATTCTGATTTTATATAATGAAATCCTGGTAACACCTCATCAAGAGGTAGTAGTGGTAAGGCGGCAGTGAGAGCTACTATTCTCCTTTCAGGTTTATTTTGCGTATTCTTCAGGGATTTCGCCTTTTTCCAAATATTGCGCACCCAATGATAATAACAACCTTTTAAAGTAACGTTAGGGAATACTTTTAAAATTGCGTTCATTGCCGCTATTTCATAATCACTGTGAACTTTATATGGTTTCCATCCAGGTATTTGGGACAGAATCATATTAAACAAAATTACATAACTCTTTTCTTTCCGGTCTGACATAAGTGCAAATACTAACGGAACGACTTTAGTTGTTCCCGTGGTACTCCTCATATCACCATGAATATTATATAATTGAGAGAAGGGTGCTGGACAACTATAAAAGGTGCCGTCAATAAAATATTCTTTAATAGTTGGAATTAATTTTCGGGAATCATTGGAAGAAAAGACTAATATACGGGTTTCTTCTCCTGCTTGGTCATGGTAGTAATCCGCTAAAAGGAAATCTTTGAACTGAACTGGTACCTCCACTTCACCAAAACTTTTGAACACTGTCTTTGATACTTTTGCAAATTTATTTCTTGCGTCGTGTAAAAAATGTTTAACTCCTTCGTATGGCGGTAAACTCCCCATTCCTAAATTTAACCCCTTGTCTGTGAAATCGTTATATTTTTTGTCATATACCCTTTGAATGGGTTCATCTGATGACATTACTTTTTCCCGCAAGTCACATATTTCTTTTAGTACTTGATTTTTATGTACATCTACTTCACAGGTATGCTCTTTTCTTCTAAGGATTTTCTTATCCTAAAATACATAAAAATAATTCTGAACTCTTTCAGCACCAATCACTGAACTACTTAACGAAATCAGAGCTAATTGATTAGATTAAGAATAAGTGGACTAGTGATACAAGGGGAATTCAAATTCTTCATTGTTTGTCTATTATATTCACAGGACTTATAACTAGTCTTTAAACATATGGCCTTCTCACCTCTGTAATCGTTACTGTACCGCAACATTTGGTAGTAAAATACGACGTACACCTCCATATCACTGAACTATTTTTATATTTTTTGTGTCGGTGATACCTATATTTTCCGCAGAGCAAAGCCGTTCCGCCATTTATATTAATAAAATCAAGTTCTTCTGAATCCATTTTTAATCAATATTATTGCAAAAGTCACTTAATAAATCAGTTTTTAAATGTCACTTTAAAATAAATCGTTTTTTGAAAGGAGTTTTTCACATTGGCGGACTCATTTAATGTCAGCCAGTGTATATTTAATGTAGGTGCTGGGATAATAAAAGGAATATTGAACTTGAATTGCATGATAAGACTTACATTATTGCAACAAATAGATAATAATAGTTGCGGAAACAATAATCATAGATAAATAACCATACGAGTACTTTGTCACATCATTATGGTGGTATGGTTTGGGACCCACCCTACCACCAGGGGTAGGGCTAGTGGTATGGTGGGTCCGCAATCGGCTCAGATCTGTACGTATATACAGGATGTTCATTATTAGAAATAAAACAAACAGTCATAGTTTTATTATTTTATTTTAGAAATAAAACAAATAGAATTAGTTTAGGTTAAGATTTTTAATTAAAGGTAGTAGTACTAAATAAGCTAAAAATCATAATATAATAATTTATATTTCTTGTAATTGCCTATAATAATAAACAAAAATTATAATCATCAAAAATTAGACGGGTACTTGCACTTGTACATAAGTAAAGGTACACAGCCAGGTACTTGACACATCTAGACAATACAATACAATTGACATAGCTCGAAAAATCGCAAACCATAAGTGGCAGTGGGCAGAGCACATTGTTCGCAGAACTGACAGGCGTTGAGGTGGAAAAGTTCTCGAGTGGCGACCACGCAACGGAAAACGTAGCGTGGGCAGGTCCCCCACAAGGTGGACTGACGATCTTGTGAAGGTCGCGGGAAACCTTGGATGCGGACGGCACATGCTCACATTATTATAAAAACGTACTTCGTTACTTTATAAAGATTTTGAAATAACAAATAATGTGGTGTGGACTTGAAAGACCAGAAAATATATTTATTTATACACATACATAATTATGATTTTTACATATATAATACTTATCTATTCAATACAATATTATATACATATATTACATAAAATAATACTGTAAAATAAATACATAAACCTACTACAAATTATCTAAACTATGATATTCCCTCCAACACTGGCCAACACAAAGAAAAACTTTGCAGTTGCTGCACTGGATGTTTGTTTGGCCCCTCTCTTTCTTCGCGGCACATCTAACGCAACGCCCTCTTTGGAACCGCACTTGTTTCAAGGTTCGCTCACCTTCGATGCACAAATGTTCCGGAGTGTGGTCGAGACTCCTGTCAAGCCTGGTGCTGGTGATATTCTGGCGCTGCCGAGTCGCAACATTAGCGCCAGTCTGCGCACAAAGTTCCTCCGCTAAGAGGTATCTAAATTGTCTGTGCGACATTTTTTGTCCTTGGCCAATGTTGGAGCAATATATAATATAACAGTTTAAAATAGATACATTAAATAGTCTACGAAAAACTTTTATATACCATTTTATACCCCTCTTCCTCTCTAATAAATACATGGATAATTTTTGGTCTTTCAAGTCCACACCACCCATAAATTTGTTATATTCATGTATGACATTTGGCTTCATTATCGCTTGCCCAGCCCGCCTGCCTTGTGCCATATCCGCATTATGGTAAGTCGACACTGTGGTGACAAGTTTTACGTCTTTCCAAGCTACTACTGAAACGTCACCACAGTGCCGGCTTACCACTGCGCCCCTTTCCATCCTCTTTTCGTTTATGGCCTTGATGTCTTGGGGACAATCCACGCGGCGCCTGTTGAGTGTACCCACGACATCAGTTTTTATTGACTTTAGAAATCTGGTCAATGCAATTGAGTTGTAGAAATTGTCCATAAAAAGGGTAAATCCCCTGCCAAGACAGTCCTTGAAAAGTTCCAGAACTATCTTGGCAGTAGAAGACGAAAACCCAAACACCGATGCCCTGGGTAATGTCCCTTTTCCGGTGTAAATAATCACTTTGAGCACGTACCCCGACACAGCCTCGCAGAGTTTATATGTTTTTATTCCAAATCTTGCTGCTTTGGAGCGGATGCACTGCATCCAACTTATACGTCCTTTCCAAAGCAGCAACGATTCATCTATACTCATCTCTCTGCGAGGCGAGTAGATATCGACAAACTTTTTGTTTAGATGTTCTAAAAGGGGCCTGATTTTCGCTAGTTTTTTGTCATCCCCGTGATGAATTGTGTTATTATCAGCGAAATGCAGGAAGCGCATGAGTAATAAAAAGCGATCTTTTTGCATGATTTTTCGAAATCCCGGCATTCCCAAAATTCCTGTTGACCAATACTCGTCCAGCCGTCCCCTAACGCACATCCCCATTAGCAATAAAACAGAAAACAGCTTGTACAGCTCTCCCACAGAGGTGTCGGCCCACTGCCTTAGTCGGCTTTTTTCGGCAAGTTCGTCTTCCACCTCGAAGTGTGGAGCAATATGTTGCCACGCAAACCTATTTGTTTCCGTGGCAATTGACTCCATGAGAGGTTGGTCCCAAATTTGTTGGAACAACGCGAAAGGTCGTGTTCCAACAATTTTAGGACCAACGCTCTCATTAAAGTCCTCTTGCACCGCGCGGAAACTTGAAAAATCTTCGCTCCACTGGAGCTCCTCCGAAGTATCCTCGGCCTCGTCCTCGTCCTCAGCCGTCTCTAATATTTGCTGAAGCTCTTCCAGGGTGAGCTCCTCCCCGTCGTCAGCTTCACTCCCGGAGTCCCCCGCAAGAGCTTGAGCAAGCGGCTCGTCGAAAATGTCTCCTTCATCCTATCAAAACATGACAAATATGCTCATGCAAAAGCACCCAAACCACAGTTAGTTGCACACATGTCGAATGTTAAGGTAAAACAATTATAGAATATCGTTAGTTCCACACAACTTGCATATATTATAGCTCTTAGCAATTAGGTCGTCTGCATCCAAATAAGATTAGTGTCGTTCGAAAAACTAATAAGGAAATACACCCAAAACATGTTAGTTCTACACAAGTCACACTAATCAGTCTCCTTTATAGTACGTATTAGGTTCTATATATCAGCCGAAAGACGTCCACTGCCGGACTCCACAAAAATCGGTCTTGCGCCGCCCGTATCCACCTATTAGGTTATCTCCATTTGAATAAATAAATCATATTCAAGCGAAATCATCATAGACGAAGTTTCCATAATTGCAGACAACTTTTAAAGTTAAGTTTAGTTAGTTTCCCGTAAACTTTTAAAGTTAAACTAATTATCTATACAAATGTAAAGAAGCAGATACACGCATCCAAAACACAGACAATAGCTCAAAACTCTCAAACTGCACCTGTAATCCACACACCACACCATAGTGAAATAGATTTTAATATGCTTACCCTTTCAGCATTCGTTTCGGGAAAAAGATTGCGCGGTCTAAGGTGACTTCCGCCCTCGTCTATGAGAGACAAGCCTTCTCCCACATGAATCGTCTCTGGACAGAAACTCTGTATAATAAAGTGGTATGCTATAGTAATTTAAATTAAAAGAAATAAGAGCACAACGTCAGAAGTATTTATTAGATACGTACTTTAAGACGTCCCGAAGCAGTTTTCTCCAACAGGACGTCCTCGGTCAACGTCAGGGTTCCCTCTGGCGTCATTACGACTTTTTTGCCTACCACTAGTGGTTTTGGTCCACTAGTAGAGGGCGTAGCCGAGGAAGTGCTAGGAGCATCCATTTTTCTGAAAAACAAGCGGGTGCGTAAACTACATAATCTGAACGTACTGTTGTATAAGCAATGGGCAATAGATATGTACCTACAATTCTATTTACGGATATGCTATAAAAATTGTAAGACGAAAAGACCGTAATGAAAATCACGTTCCACTTAATTTTGTACAAAATTTGGCTACTGAACTATTCATCGTTGAGAAGTTCTCTCCTGGGAAGACAGTCCTGGCTGCAGCAGTAAACCATGCCCGAAACTAGGATCCTCTACCCAAGAACAAAGCCTATGTAAAGTTTGACGACTGAGCTGTTCACCGTTGAGGAGTTCCATCATGAGAAGACAGTCCTGACTGCAGCAGTAAACCATGCCCGAAACTAGGATCCTCTTCAAGGCTTTTTTGATGAACATTATAATTTAAAAAAAAAGATCAAACAAAAAAAATAAACAGGTAAGCGTTTAAGTATACCGTTAGATTTGAACCTTGGTGGTAGATGATCTAACTTATACGAAGTAAACATGTAAACCGATAGACCATTGCATGCATGATTAATACGGCGAAATAAAGAATGTCTAATCTTGCCAGAAAGTAAGCAACAGTTACTTTTAGTATTATTGAGCGTTATCATAGTTGTATTAAGGTTGATATTTTTTTGTCATGGTTTATGTGATTTCTAAGAAATTTGCCTGCATACCAAGTGCATACTATTCTTTCGCCAACTGCGGGTTGAACTTTTGTATTATTTGCATTATTTTATGTCAATGAGTGTGTGATTAGTATCTTCATGCTATATCTTTTGCAAGTGTGTATTATGAAGACCACTCACACAAGTGGGCACTGTACGGAAATTTGATCTTCGACCTGTTAATTAATGGATATGTCTTCTGTAACTGTACTTATGTTTTCAATTTGCAGGTACTTGGCATCTGGGTGTTCATACATGGATTTACATTACACATATCGAGTGGGAGTCTCAACAATCAACTCAATAATAATAGAAGTAACAAATGTTATATGGAATAAGTTGCATCAGGAGTTTATGAAATTGCCCGACACAAAATATGAGTGGGAACAAATTGCTGACGCATTTTATAATAAAGCTAATTTTCCTCACTGCATTGGTGCAGTTGATGGAAAGCACATAAGAATGAAGAAACCAAGTCACAGCGGTTCTATGTACATGAATTACAAGAATTTTTTTTCCATTGTATTGCTAGCGGTAGTGGATTCGAATTATAGATTCATCTATATCAGCGTAGGCTCTTATGGCAAAGAATGTGACTCCTCTATATTCAAAGAATGTACTTTCTGGATAAGATTAAATGATGGCAGTTTAGATTTACCAGCTTCTGGTCCTTTACCAGGTTTGGAATCACGTGTTCCATTTGTGATAGTGGGTGATGAAGCATTTGGTTTGCATTATAATCTGTTAAGACCCTATGGAGGAACTCATTTAGATAAAAATAAAAGGATATTTAACTATCGATTAACAAGAGCCAGACGTTATGTGGAGTGCGCGTTTGGAATATTGGCAAATAAATGGCGAATATTTCATCGTCCATTGGACGTAAGCACCAGTACAGCTATCTCGATAGTTAAAACTTGCGCTGTGCTTCATAACTATATCATGCACAATGAAAGTTCATATGCGAACATTGACAGCAACAGTTCAACGATATCTTTGGAAAACGTACGTAATGAGCCAAATACACGAGGCGGACGCTGTGCTAACACAATACGAACAGAGTTTACAAATTATTTTGTTTCTGAAGTGGGAGCTGTACCTTGGCAAGAAGAAGCAATACAAGGATAAACGAAATAAATATAAAAACTTACCATAGATTTGTCTTTCTTTTTCCTCAAGTTCTTGAAAGTCTTCTCTCAAAACAATGCAAACTTCGCGCCATGCTGCAGTTCGCAAGTTGGTATCTTTATAATTTTCCAGCGTCTTATCCCATAATATAGGCCTAATTTCTATTAGTGTAATAAGAAGTTCGGGATCAATATTTGTTTGCGACATTTTTCGACGAAACACAACCTTCTCGGCGCCGCGCAAAAGAGCAATGCGCGAGCGCAACACACGCGAGGGTGACGCGGCGGGCGCGGGGCGGGGGCTGCCACCACTCCACTATCCCGCAAAAAACAGTGTCCAGCCGAAAAACCGCACGCAGGAAGCCGTGTGAACACCGCTATTAAAATATATGTGTGATTAAACGGGATCCCGCTTTTTACTGGACTTCGGATCCAGTTTCTAGTGACAAAACCGAACGGCACAATTCGACCGGATCGGTTTTTTGCAGGATCCCGCATGCGGGATGCTCGTGTGAACGCTAGCATATAAACATATTCGCCATCAAACGGGATCCTGCAGAAAACGGGATCCTGTTAAAAACTGGACTGCCGTGTGAAAGGGGTGTGACTGCGGCTGTAATTTCTGCATTTAGCTTGGGAGCTTCTAGTAGTAGTAGCTTACAATTATTTGGGATGAGGTAATCTTTTAACCCTTAAATGCATATTTTTTTATTTTGTAAAGAAAAAAATATTTTTGTGTACATATTTGTCGATTAATGATAGGAAAAATAATTAAAAAAATCCCAATTAAAAAAATTATGACTTTATTCAAAAAAAACAAAAATGTTGCCTTTTGGCTACATCATGCGTTAAACACATGAACTACCTTATCAGCACATATTAGTATAGTATAGCTTATCAGGAGTGGAATGCAGCAAAACAGTTTCTGTCTTTAGTATGGCAGAGTGCAACATGACATTTCGTGCACTCTGTACGCGAAAATCCATTACAACCAGGGAGTCTGCACCTATTTTTCTTCAGACATCTTCCCTCGTTGTGGGCGACACCATCTGTGCGTACATCTTTCACAGGCACAGGGTTCAGTGGTTTACGACGAGGTTTTTTGGCTTCCAGTTCTCTTTCAATATTGCTCGATGATGGTCTTCCTCTCTTTTCCACACTCTTTTTATAGTTGCACAAAGCCTCTGCTAACTCAGATCTAAAGTCGCCTAAAGTCATTTTCTTTGTTTGATTTGTATTATTAGATTTTTTATATAAGACCCAGGAGTTGATCACCGCCATATCAACCAAATGATAGAAAATGCGAATATACCATTTCCTGCTCTTTATTCTTATCCTATATCTTCCCAAAAAACTGTCCATCAGGTCGACGCCCCCCATGTGAGCGTTATAGTCTTTGATAATTTTTGGGCAGGGTATAGTGACCCTTTGTTCCCACTAGTTCGATTCATTAGTTCGATCGTCGGACTAGTGAGAATTTTTTTTCTCATTAGTTCGACCGTCGAACTAGTGAGCATTTCTTTTCTCATTTGTTCGACCGTCGAACCAATTTAAATTTAAAAATAGTTCTACCACATTTCAATGTTTTACTAATTTCGTAATAAAATAAAAAACGCTTGGTTCGTTATAAAATATATATTCATGTACATCTATAGGATATCTTAGATCTTCTTTCTTATCGTGTGGGTTGTAAGATTGATGACCAATCTTACAGACCCTGGTGTCAGAGTTATAGAGCCGCCAAAGGCCTCTGACGTGGCTCGTAACGACTACCTCCATAGATAGTAACCGGGACCATCGGCTTAACGTGCCTTCCGAAGCACGGAATCGTCTTATTTTTCGGACAATCTGGTGGCCCGCAATGTCCTAACCAAACCGGGAAAGTCTCACAAAGTAGTTTTTAAAAAACTGTTTCCCACCCGGGAATCGAACCCAGGACCTCCGGAACGAGAGACCAATGCTCTAACCACTAGACCACGGAGGCTGTCTTAGATCTAATACATATTTAAAAAACTTATAAATTATAAGCTGGCTTCCTAACAAAGTAAATAAACAATACATATAGATTACACAAATCATCGTCATATCACCCGGAAGTTGTCTACTGCACATTTCCTTAAATGCATCTATACCTACATCGCCTAGGTATGTGCATTATACATTATAAACATTTATTTATTTGGAACACCTACATATTTAACTGCAGAAGGAGTGTGGTAATAGATTTTATTTTCATTTTGAGGGTAGATGCTTTTTTAGCCTGTTTAACTATGCGATATGATGTATTGCACTAGTCATGCGCTGCAGTGATAACGTTTTATTTATTGGTGCCTGTTTAGTTTACTGTTTATTTTTTCGGAATGACGTCTAAAGAATTGAAAATTATTAAAAGTGGTCGAGATAGGTTTCTGCAATTAGAGGGATATCAATATTACTCAATGGTTTGGTTAGGACATTGCGGGCCACCAGATTGTCCGAAAAATAAGACGATTCCGTGCTTCGGAAGGCACGTTAAGCCGATGGTCCCGGTTACTATCTATGGAGGTAGTCGTTACGAGCCACGTCAGAGGCCTTTGGCGGCTCTATAACTCTGACACCAGGGTCTGTAAGATTGGTCATCAATCTTACAACCCACACGATAAGAAAGAAGATCTAAGATATCCTATAGATGTACACGAATATATATTTTATAACGAACCAAGCGTTTTTTATTTTATTACGAAATTAGTAAAACATTGAAATGTGGTAGAACTATTTTTAAATTTAAATTGGTTCGACGGTCGAACAAATGAGAAAAGAAATGCTCACTAGTTCGACGGTCGAACTAATGAGAAAAAAAATTCTCACTAGTCCGACGATCGAACTAATGAATCGAACTAGTGGGAACAAAGGATAGTGACAGTGGTCTTCTCTTTTTTGTCGTACCTTTGAACTGTCTCGGCCGGTTCCGCTCCAACGTATGTTGATGCCAATGTCACCATTTTGTTGTCCTTCCATGTTGTTACAGATATATCAACACCTTCATAATCAGCCATTTGCTCCTCATATGCTCCGCGAGGTACAGAATCTTTCATGAATGCGTTGGCAGTTGGCAGTTTGCAGTTCTTGCCGAGACGATTCTAAAACTATCTAAAACCGAATCTAAAACGTTGGTTGTTCGATGGCGCTCACCGAAAACGCTAAATACTACAGGGGAATGTATTTTCAACCAAAACGTTTCGATGTAGTTTATAAACTTTTCCATTCGTTTCAAACTGTGACATTCTGATTTTATATAATGAAATCCTGGTAACACCTCATCAAGAGGTAGTAGTGGTAAGGCGGCAGTGAGAGCTACTATTCTCCTTTCAGGTTTATTTTGCGTATTCTTCAGGGATTTCGCCTTTTTCCAAATATTGCGCACCCAATGATAATAACAACCTTTTAAAGTAACGTTAGGGAATACTTTTAAAATTGCGTTCATTGCCGCTATTTCATAATCACTGTGAACTTTATATGGTTTCCATCCAGGTATTTGGGACAGAATCATATTAAACAAAATTACATAACTCTTTTCTTTCCGGTCTGACATAAGTGCAAATACTAACGGCACGACTTTAGTTGTTCCCGTGGTACTCCTCATATCACCATGAATATTATATAATTGAGAGAAGGGTGCTGGACAACTATAAAAGGTGCCGTCAATAAAATATTCTTTAATAGTTGGAATTAATTTTCGGGAATCATTGGAAGAAAAGACTAATATACGGGTTTCTTCTCCTGCTTGGTCATGGTAGTAATCCGCTAAAAGGAAATCTTTGAACTGAACTGGTACCTCCACTTCACCAAAACTTTTGAACACTGTCTTTGATACTTTTGCAAATTTATTTCTTGCGTCGTGTAAAAAATGTTTAACTCCTTCGTATGGCGGTAAACTCCCCATTCCTAAATTTAACCCCTTGTCTGTGAAATCGTTATATTTTTTGTCATATACCCTTTGAATGGGTTCATCTGATGACATTACTTTTTCCCGCAAGTCACATATTTCTTTTAGTACTTGATTTTTATGTACATCTACTTCACAGGTATGCTCTTTTCTTCTAAGGATTTTCTTATCCTAAAATACATAAAAATAATTCTGAACTCTTTCAGCACCAATCACTGAACTACTTAACGAAATCAGAGCTAATTGATTAGATTAAGAATAAGTGGACTAGTGATACAAGGGGAATTCAAATTCTTCATTGTTTGTCTATTATATTCACAGGACTTATAACTAGTCTTTAAACATATGGCCTTCTCACCTCTGTAATCGTTACTGTACCGCAACATTTGGTAGTAAAATACGACGTACACCTCCATATCACTGAACTATTTTTATATTTTTTGTGTCGGTGATACCTATATTTTCCGCAGAGCAAAGCCGTTCCGCCATTTATATTAATAAAATCAAGTTCTTCTGAATCCATTTTTAATCAATATTATTGCAAAAGTCACTTAATAAATCAGTTTTTAAATGTCACTTTAAAATAAATCGTTTTTTGAAAGGAGTTTTTCACATTGGCGGACTCATTTAATGTCAGCCAGTGTATATTTAATGTAGGTGCTGGGATAATAAAAGGAATATTGAACTTGAATTGCATGATAAGACTTACATTATTGCAACAAATAGATAATAATAGTTGCGGAAACAATAATCATAGATAAATAACCATACGAGTACTTTGTCACATCATTATGGTGGTATGGTTTGGGACCCACCCTACCACCAGGGGTAGGGCTAGTGGTATGGTGGGTCCGCAATCGGCTCAGATCTGTACGTATATACAGGATGTTCATTATTAGAAATAAAACAAACAGTCATAGTTTTATTATTTTATTTTAGAAATAAAACAAATAGAATTAGTTTAGGTTAAGATTTTTAATTAAAGGTAGTAGTACTAAATAAGCTAAAAATCATAATATAATAATTTATATTTCTTGTAATTGCCTATAATAATAAACAAAAATTATAATCATCAAAAATTAGACGGGTACTTGCACTTGTACATAAGTAAAGGTACACAGCCAGGTACTTGACACATCTAGACAATACAATACAATTGACATAGCTCGAAAAATCGCAAACCATAAGTGGCAGTGGGCAGAGCACATTGTTCGCAGAACTGACAGGCGTTGAGGTGGAAAAGTTCTCGAGTGGCGACCACGCAACGGAAAACGTAGCGTGGGCAGGTCCCCCACAAGGTGGACTGACGATCTTGTGAAGGTCGCGGGAAACCTTGGATGCGGACGGCACATGCTCACATTATTATAAAAACGTACTTCGTTACTTTATAAAGATTTTGAAATAACAAATAATGTGGTGTGGACTTGAAAGACCAGAAAATATATTTATTTATACACATACATAATTATGATTTTTACATATATAATACTTATCTATTCAATACAATATTATATACATATATTACATAAAATAATACTGTAAAATAAATACATAAACCTACTACAAATTATCTAAACTATGATATTCCCTCCAACACTGGCCAACACAAAGAAAAACTTTGCAGTTGCTGCACTGGATGTTTGTTTGGCCCCTCTCTTTCTTCGCGGCACATCTAACGCAACGCCCTCTTTGGAACCGCACTTGTTTCAAGGTTCGCTCACCTTCGATGCACAAATGTTCCGGAGTGTGGTCGAGACTCCTGTCAAGCCTGGTGCTGGTGATATTCTGGCGCTGCCGAGTCGCAACATTAGCGCCAGTCTGCGCACAAAGTTCCTCCGCTAAGAGGTATCTAAATTGTCTGTGCGACATTTTTTGTCCTTGGCCAATGTTGGAGCAATATATAATATAACAGTTTAAAATAGATACATTAAATAGTCTACGAAAAACTTTTATATACCATTTTATACCCCTCTTCCTCTCTAATAAATACATGGATAATTTTTGGTCTTTCAAGTCCACACCACCCATAAATTTGTTATATTCATGTATGACATTTGGCTTCATTATCGCTTGCCCAGCCCGCCTGCCTTGTGCCATATCCGCATTATGGTAAGTCGACACTGTGGTGACAAGTTTTACGTCTTTCCAAGCTACTACTGAAACGTCACCACAGTGCCGGCTTACCACTGCGCCCCTTTCCATCCTCTTTTCGTTTATGGCCTTGATGTCTTGGGGACAATCCACGCGGCGCCTGTTGAGTGTACCCACGACATCAGTTTTTATTGACTTTAGAAATCTGGTCAATGCAATTGAGTTGTAGAAATTGTCCATAAAAAGGGTAAATCCCCTGCCAAGACAGTCCTTGAAAAGTTCCAGAACTATCTTGGCAGTAGAAGACGAAAACCCAAACACCGATGCCCTGGGTAATGTCCCTTTTCCGGTGTAAATAATCACTTTGAGCACGTACCCCGACACAGCCTCGCAGAGTTCATATGTTTTTATTCCAAATCTTGCTGCTTTGGAGCGGATGCACTGCATCCAACTTATACGTCCTTTCCAAAGCAGCAACGATTCATCTATACTCATCTCTCTGCGAGGCGAGTAGATATCGGCAAACTTTTTGTTTAGATGTTCTAAAAGGGGCCTGATTTTCGCTAGTTTTTTGTCATCCCCGTGATGAATTGTGTTATTATCAGCGAAATGCAGGAAGCGCATGAGTAATAAAAAGCGATCTTTTTGCATGATTTTTCGAAATCCCGGCATTCCCAAAATTCCTGTTGACCAATACTCGTCCAGCCGTCCCCTAACGCACATCCCCATTAGCAATAAAACAGAAAACAGCTTGTACAGCTCTCCCACAGAGGTGTCGGCCCACTGCCTTAGTCGGCTTTTTTCGGCAAGTTCGTCTTCCACCTCGAAGTGTGGAGCAATATGTTGCCACGCAAACCTATTTGTTTCCGTGGCAATTGACTCCATGAGAGGTTGGTCCCAAATTTGTTGGAACAACGCGAAAGGTCGTGTTCCAACAATTTTAGGACCAACGCTCTCATTAAAGTCCTCTTGCACCGCGCGGAAACTTGAAAAATCTTCGCTCCACTGGAGCTCCTCCGAAGTATCCTCGGCCTCGTCCTCGTCCTCAGCCGTCTCTAATATTTGCTGAAGCTCTTCCAGGGTGAGCTCCTCCCCGTCGTCAGCTTCACTCCCGGAGTCCCCCGCAAGAGCTTGAGCAAGCGGCTCGTCGAAAATGTCTCCTTCATCCTATCAAAACATGACAAATATTCTCATGCAAAAGCACCCAAACCACAGTTAGTTGCACACATGTCGAATGTTAAGGTAAAACAATTATAGAATATCGTTAGTTCCACACAACTTGCATATATTATAGCTCTTAGCAATTAGGTCGTCTGCATCCAAATAAGATTAGTGTCGTTCGAAAAACTAATAAGGAAATACACCCAAAACATGTTAGTTCTACACAAGTCACACTAATCAGTCTCCTTTATAGTACGTATTAGGTTCTATATATCAGCCGAAAGACGTCCACTGCCGGACTCCACAAAAATCGGTCTTGCGCCGCCCGTATCCACCTATTAGGTTATCTCCATTTGAATAAATAAATCATATTCAAGCGAAATCATCATAGACGAAGTTTCCATAATTGCAGACAACTTTTAAAGTTAAGTTTAGTTAGTTTCCCGTAAACTTTTAAAGTTAAACTAATTATCTATACAAATGTAAAGAAGCAGATACACGCATCCAAAACACAGACAATAGCTCAAAACTCTCAAACTGCACCTGTAATCCACACACCACACCATAGTGAAATAGATTTTAATATGCTTACCCTTTCAGCATTCGTTTCGGGAAAAAGATTGCGCGGTCTAAGGTGACTTCCGCCCTCGTCTATGAGAGACAAGCCTTCTCCCACATGAATCGTCTCTGGACAGAAACTCTGTATAATAAAGTGGTATGCTATAGTAATTTAAATTAAAAGAAATAAGAGCACAACGTCAGAAGTATTTATTAGATACGTACTTTAAGACGTCCCGAAGCAGTTTTCTCCAACAGGACGTCCTCGGTCAACGTCAGGGTTCCCTCTGGCGTCATTACGACTTTTTTGCCTACCACTAGTGGTTTTGGTCCACTAGTAGAGGGCGTAGCCGAGGAAGTGCTAGGAGCATCCATTTTTCTGAAAAACAAGCGGGTGCGTAAACTACATAATCTGAACGTACTGTTGTATAAGCAATGGGCAATAGATATGTACCTACAATTCTATTTACGGATATGCTATAAAAATTGTAAGACGAAAAGACCGTAATGAAAATCACGTTCCACTTAATTTTGTACAAAATTTGGCTACTGAACTATTCATCGTTGAGAAGTTCTCTCCTGGGAAGACAGTCCTGGCTGCAGCAGTAAACCATGCCCGAAACTAGGATCCTCTACCCAAGAACAAAGCCTATGTAAAGTTTGACGACTGAGCTGTTCACCGTTGAGGAGTTCCATCATGAGAAGACAGTCCTGACTGCAGCAGTAAACCATGCCCGAAACTAGGATCCTCTACCCAAGAACAAAGCCTATGTAAAGTTTGACGACTGAGCTGTTCACCGTTGAGGAGTTCCATCATGAGAAGACAGTCCTGACTGCAGCAGTAAACCATGCCCGAAACTAGGATCCTCTACCCAAGAACAAAGCCTATGTAAAGTTTGACGACTGAGCTGTTCACCGTTGAGGAGTTCCATCATGAGAAGACAGTCCTGGCTGCAGCAGTAAACCATGGCCAAAATTAGAAGTCTCTACCGAATAAGAAAGCATATGTAAAGTTTGGTGTCTGAGATGTTCACCATAGTTCCTTCGTGGGGAGACAAAAGATACTAATAATAAAACAAACATACTAATACAAAAAAAAATCCCATTTGTCATGACAACATTCTATTTGGTTATCAAATTGAACGATTCACTATTATTTCCACATCTCTGTTTATAACGTTATTCCAGTACAATTTGAAATTTGGGAACATACTGTGTATCTCTAACGGTCGTCGTGTATTTACATGACAAGATGGCGGCATTCTTGTTCATGTGTGTGTGTGTGTTTCAATAACTCAGTCACGGAAAATGACGAATTTTGGTGATATTACGAATTTATTGTAAGGAAACTGATATAAATTGTAATTGTTATAAAATTTACAACAAGTTGACATAAAAACAAACTAGCTTGGAATATTATACATACAAGAAAAAACCCTAGAAACATACCGTACCGCTGCAGCTCTAAGGAACAGTTATCCTATTTTTATCTTTTATGTTCATATTTTAGAGAAATCTCAGGTAATTCTTTATAGTATAGTTTCTCAAATATATAAAAGTTACATCCACTTACCTTTCTAATGAATTTCACACAAAAAACACAAACTTTCGTACGGAGCACTCGAAACGTTGTTCCCTCAACGACATTCAAATTTGAAAAGAGCCGTTTAGCTGAATGGTGGCAAAATTTGAATGAGTGAATATTGTCTTTGGTAGATTATTTTATTATGAATTGGAAACAAGCAATAAAACACCTATAGCAGCTTTATTAAGATTTATATTTGCGTAAAAGTTGACCACTGTAATCTTGTCTCAGATCTGAGACTAAGCAGAAATAGGGGGTTGCTTAGATCTGAGACAAAGCAGCTGAGAGGTTAAACAATTGCAAATAAACCTACTAAGCTAAGTACTAAAACTATTTAATTTCAGGTGTGTGATGCGGAGTACAATCTTTTAAATGTTTTGGCTGGCCACGGTGGGGGAGATCATGACTTCTTTGTGTGGAACAACCACATACTTCTTCCACATAAGTCTTGAAACTCACTTCAAGCTGCTACACCAAGCTGAAACGGAAACAGTGTGGTTTTTAAGTTATCTGTGATCTACTATGACCTACTGTTTTGACTTCAATCATAGGAACTGAGCCCGACTCCTTCCTTCCTGCGGTGTTATATGAAGAGACACCCAAAGGAGAAACCTTTTAATGACTGAATGACAGTTCAATAAATAACAAACAGCCAGCAAAAATAAAAATGAATAAAAAGCAAGTCAAGACATGATAGTTTCTTTTTTATTTTTACCTATTATATTCTATTGGTCCCAGCTATTAGCCATAATAATACCTCCACTGGGGGCATGGAGCATACTCCACCAGTATACCCCAGTAGGCCCCCTCCGGTTGATTGAGGGGGCCTGTGTCCAGCAGTGGGACGTATATAGGTAGGCTATATTTATGTAATGTATGATTATTACCTATCTCAGCTATCTATATCGAATAATTTTCAATAATAAAATGCTTTTTAATAAAATGCTTTTTTAACACATTTTTAATGTACACCTTGTTCAAATAATCTAAAAAAAAATAATAAAATTTACCGGTAAAATTCCGGTAAAGTTACGGTTTTATTTTATTCGTATGGCAATAAATGCGTGCAATCGAATTCAGCAGATGAATCAAAGATGAAATGAATTGTTGCAGATCCTCTAAAGAATGCGACCATTTTACCAAAAATAGCAGAATTGCTTCAATATTGCTCGCAATTCAGGAAATGATTTGGATTTAGATGAATTGCTAAAGTGGCCATTTTAGCCCCCCTGGTTTAGTTTCTATCTAGTTGTTAGATATATGTATTTAATACCTTTAATATTATTATGTAATTCATATAGAAGTAGTTCTTAGAAATTCCATTACTTGTACGAGTATCACAGTTAAAATTAGTTATTGCTCCAAAAACAAAGGATATGCTCAGTAAAAAAAATTAATAAAAAGTATCAATTTATTTCTTTCCCTAGAAAGATGCAGCTCTGCTAGCTCTCGCTTAGCCCGGCTGCTTAGCAGCATCTCCTGCGCACTTTCCTTTTCAGGGCGAGCTTTATGATACGTCTTCTCAGCTGTCTTTACGAGCCACTCCCGCTCTGCTATCCTCAATTTGTATAGCTCCTCCTCCCTGTCCACTATCACTATATCTATCCTTCCGCAAGGTGAACTCCTGGTTAATTACGTGAGCCCGAAAGTTCTTTGGAGCTGAAACGTAACAAGAAGATATGGTAAAACGCATGAATGTTCAGAGGCTTAAGAAACACAGTTACTTATAATAAAAATACTTTTTAACTGACCACTTTGACTCCGAAGTGAATACGTTTAACTGGCTAGTGCTGGTAGATGGCCATCACATTCGCAAATGTGAATATAAACAAAATATAAGAAAGAATCTAAAAACTTTTATCGACGGAGTTGGGTCGCGCAATATCAGCATGGAGTTTCTAGGAATTTGTTACCAATAATACATTATAAATTATAAAGAAAATTTGGTTCAGCAATATTGCTATAATAACTTGAGTTTGGGAAGGTGCTCCATAATCATGTTCTCTCAATCCAGTTGATGATCGACGAGGTAGCTCTACTTGTGCCACAGGAACAGGCTTTACAAATAAACAATTCAAAATATGTTACTATAAGGTTACATAAGTAAAGTGTTCATGAAACACACCTCTTTCTTAAAATCTTCACACTGATTTAGATTACTTGTAATAATTATCAAGCTTATAGCTTTGTTTATTTATATGTACTACATAATCAACTTAAGAAAATATCTAAGAAAATACCTTGAATTACAGAAGGTGGTTCATAATCGGAGAGACGAGACCCGGCTGATGGACGATATGGAATATCCATAATTTCAATATCAACTTCCACAAGAATAGGTCCTGCAAGAAAGGCAAAACATAATGTATTCTGCAAAAAAGTATGTTGTTTATTGTGGTAGAAATGGCATCAAATATAGCTTAGCTATTACTTTGTATTTGGGATGGTCCTTCGCCAGGTGAGGTATTAGCGGGTGCTGCAGGGGCTGGATCTGCACGGGCTGCAGGTGAAGGGAGATCGGGTACTGTTGAAATTCTATTAACTTTCAACTGAACAAAGAAAAGAGATATCAATAAAAACTATTTAGTAAGTGGAATAAGGTATGTAATGTGTATATCCTGATAACTCGCCACTATCACTATCCAACACGCCTTGTAGCTCTATATTTGTGGCATCCAAAAGAGCAGCATGAATAGCCTCCTGGGAGCCTTGAGGAACTAACTAGCTGCATACAACCCACCTCCGGTCCTCATGCATTCCCTTCCAAATTCAAATGAAATCAGTAAGTACAGAATATTTTCGAAAAAAAAAAAAGCTTAAAAATAACATTACTTACAGCATTGTACTATGTTTTGTAACAATAGTAAGTAAATAAAGAAAGTATATGATATTTTACCTTTTTTCTTGTGCTAGAAATTGTTTTCTTCTGGTTTTTAAATTGTCCCAACATTTTTTATTTGTGCCTCTGTTCGCAGAAATCGCAAAATCAGGAATAATATTATTTATTATGTGCTAGATTTAGGAATTTAATTTATATTTCAAAACTAATTCCTGCAGACACACTTTTTCGTGTTCAGTGAAAGTTTGTCTTGTTGATCCGCTCAACATTTTGACTTGATAAACACTTCTACAAATCTAATAAACACTTTCACACTCCACTACATTGGGACGGATGATTTAACTTGCTCAGTGCAAAGTAGTCTGAAAGGGCATCGAACATTTCACTATGGAGGCTGGCATAGCCTGGTGGCGTCACCTGGTGGACGTTTTAAAACTGCGGCGCACGGTGAAACCTGTGCATATCGATAGGGGGCACTTTTCTGCACAAAAAAGCTTTAATGACCCTATGCTCTAAAGCGTCACGTTTTCAAGATATTTAGCTTCAAGTTCCGAAAAGTGTTGTGCGAACAAATCGATTTTACTTTTATATGTAACTAGATGACCCGGTGAACGTCGTATCACCATATGTATTTTAGAGCCTTATAAAGGCATTATCAGAGCACCTAGCATAGGGCGAAAATGTATTGAAACGTCACTTAAAACGTGTGCATAAAACCTATCATGCTAGGTACTCAGAAAGTATCGGCCCCATAGTGTGCGGAAAAAGTGGGTAAATCAGGTACACATGTTCAGCATAATAATTTTGTATGTCACATAAGTCACGTTATGAGATTATAGACACTTCCCTGATTAAAAAAAAGTATTGAAAAGTATTGGATTCCACTAACTGTATATCTAATACGTACATAGAATATAGATATACAGTTTGCCTGGGTTCAATACTTTTCAATACTTTTTTTAATCAGGGTTATGTTAACAAATAAGGTAAAGCCTATTTTTTTTCGGTCTTTATCGATTGCGCCATATTACTAAACGTAATAGTAGTATAGTAACCAGGCAACACTCACTGTCACTGTCACCAAACTTTCAAAGAAAATATAATTGTTATTTCAAAACTATTTTTCAGAAGTAATAACTTTTAAAATGCATTGCCCGTTTTGTAAGAAATGGATTGAACGGCAGAACAACAGTAATACCTGTCCTAGTTGCAGACAACAATTGTTAAGATGCGACGAATGCTTCACTATAACCGCTAATACTTTCAAGTTTTGCGTCAAGTGCGGTCACAATTTGAGCCGAATAATAAGACTAAATAGGGCTAAGGAACAGAAAAAGCGAGTCAAACAACAACTGCTTTCAAAACCGAACTTCAGTCACTCAACAATGTCATCATCATTTGAGAACATAATATTTTCCTAATATATATTTTTTAATTTAACTGCCGAAGACCTTAAGGATATGGAGGAGATAGAAGAAAGCCATCAACACAACATCGGCAATATTGTGGTTCAACCAGACTTGTCCGAGTCACCGAGGCCTCTCGCTACTCCGTTAAATCCTGGCGAACCAAGTGAAGACATTATCAGCAGGCCGGGTTCGCCTTTGCTGTTCCAGTAATTGATTATGTTGCCGATTCAAGTGTCAATCGCGGAAATTGTAGTAAATGATTGTGAAGAGAAGTTATCATCATCATCATATCGGGCAAAAGATGTCCATTGCTGTACATAGTAGCTGGATATACAGTTCATTAATTTAAAGCTTTCTGATAAACTATATTTCTTGTCTTTTTTTGCGGTGCGTAAATATATAATGATGATTGTTTTCCGACGCGCGAACACGCAACGTATAATTGTCCATGCGCGAAACAGGGAAACTCCAAGTTGATTCCGCAAACTCGCAATGACTGGCCTTGCGATTTATTGATGGTCATAGCAAAAGCCAGACGCACGGGAAATTGTAAACGCTTAAAATCGAATGGCAAATCCGTTGGAATCATCGGTATACGCGGGATCAAGACATCCTGTCCTTTATATTTTCCCTTGATGATCGTGGCTTCGATGACGTTACTCATTAGCTTCTTCACAGCCAGTCTCGTTCCATTGCAAAGTCGAGGTTGATTTATGTTACGCAGCATGATGACAACTGATCCTACTTTTAATTGCAAATTATGTGGTGGTAGTCCAGGCAATTCCAATGAATTTAAAAATTCTGTGGGATAGTTGACTGCGTCATCCTGGTTTGTAGCTGTGTCAACTGATTTATAAGTAATCAACTCTCCTGGAAGGAAATTCTGAATGGTCACATTGAGGTCATCGACATCTTTGTTTTTTGCCGCCAATATTGCTCATTCACTCAGCCAATTATGGTCATTATATTGTTGTTTTATGTCCGGAAAAACACGCTGAATAAGCTCCTCTTTCGAGTCTGTGAAGTGACAGAAATCTGTGGGCAATGTTATTAATCCGCTCGATGTGTAAATTGCGACCTTACCATTTCCAATATCTAGCAACTGCTTCGAAAACACAATCGCAGTTTGATCTTGTTGCAAAAACACTCGCATGTTAGTTGTTAATTGGAGTGTCTTTACGTGCCGCCACAAATTAGATGATTTTAGGCATGCGTTTAGTTCGTCAGCAACAGTTGATCGAGGAATAACTGGAAGAGTCTGACGAAAGTCACCTGACAACAGAATCATGGCTCCACCAAAAATGTTTTGGTTGTCACGTAAATCTTTTAACGTCCTATCCAGTGCCTCCAGCGACCTCTTGTGAGCCATTGTGCATTCGTCCCAAATTATCAATTTACATATCTGGAGAATCTTCGCCATAGCGCTATTTTTGGCGATGTTGCAAACCGGTGTTTCGTTGATTTGCATGTTTAGAGGTAATTTCAAGGCCGAATGTGCAGTTCGTCCGCCTTCTAACAAAGTTGCAGCTATTCCAGATGAAGCCAACGCTAGGGCTACCTCATTTTGCGATCGGATCTTTGCCAATAGCAATGAAATTAGGAACGTTTTTCCAGTACCCCCGGGAGCATCAAGAAAGTAAATCCCTCCAGATCCACAATTCACAGCTTGAATCAAACTATCGTACGCAATCCTTTGTTGTTCATTCAATTGTGGAACAGTTGTGCGAACTGTTTCGGTCAATGCTTCAGTATCGTATTGTTTTTCTCTTCGAAGTTCATGGTTAAATGCATCTTGCATAGAACGATTGGGTGCTGTCAGGCCCAAACACGACAATACTTTATTTGCCATCAATAAACACATATCTTCTATCACGATCAATGTCTCGTTATAAATTTCTGCAGTAATTTGTAGTGTAGGATCCAAAGTTTGACAACGCACACGATGCAACACATCTTCAGACATGTCATCCCTATATTTCATCCACAAATCTTCCGGATTCGAGGGGAAACATGTTGATATTATAATTGCAAACAATGTACGAATTTGATGCGGCGATGAAGATATGATGGAATCCTTGAGCGTATTATCCCAATGCGAATCGTCCTCGAGCAACTGCAATAGTTGACACGCCTCACGGTAAGTTGCACACCGATGTCCATCAACTGTTCTCAATTGTTGAAATGATGTCGGACCACGAACATGTACCAATAACAATCTAAGATAATAACATTCATCGTTATTTGGATGTACTGTATATATACGGCCTATAGCATCTGTGGCAAAAACATTTGGATGTCCTTCAAGTGGTGTTCCTTGTTTACGACGCTGAAATGACTTTGATGATGCGTTCCATGTGTAATAACGTGGCATATCAGCATACAGCAAAGTGCGAGCGAAATCATCAGTTTGACAAATTGAGAAGAAACTTGTTAATGTGGTCGAAGGTGGACGTGCCGCTCTATCCACAGCGTTCTCTGGATTGAAATACACTCGTTGTCCATTTTCTAGATGAACTGCCAAATGGACTACTGTAGGGTGTCTTTCGTGAATCGCAAATGAAAATATGCGCCAAATAGCTTCGTTGCTGCTTACATAGCGACCCATCTGGTACTGAGACACTTCGTCATTTTTATCTGTTACAGCGAAGATGGCCATATCGCTACCTTTATTTACATATGTACTTTAACGACTTGACAGAGTTACAAAATTCGACATTGATGTGAGCTTCAAAAGTTTTGGACAATATTGGCGAGTACGGGACAATCCAACGATTGTCTACATGAAAATCTTGACCTTTTAACTTCACAACTACAGATCGCCCACCGTCCGCAACTGATCGCCGACGATATAATGGGTAACCGTCATTTCCCGTGATGGTTTCAGCAATCAGGTCTCTCGGGTATCGCTTGGAACACTTGCCGTCGACCATACAGGGTGAGCTGTTGTTGAGAACTCCGCAAGGTCCATGTATCATATGTTTCGTTACCACAGCATGCAATTTCGGGTCAACTGTTTCATCGGGAATCTCGGCTGAAATGATGGAATGAATTTCTTCTGGCCTTATTTTGTCAACTAACCAGACTAATATGTGCGCATGTGGCAGACCACGCTTTTGCCACTCAACAGAGTACATCCAACAACGTACTTGGCCATACACACGATGCTTTATAATGAAATTAATAAAGATTTTAATTTTTGCTTAAAAACTCTGGCAGTGATGTCATGCCTATCAAGTGGTGTTTGGCCGAATAGCAATTCTTTCTTAATTTCTATCCATTGTGGGTTGCAGGTGAAAGTAATGAATAGGTCTGGGCGGCCATATTTTCTAACATACGACATCGCATCTTGCGCGTACTCGTGCATGTGTCGCGGGCTTCCAATATAAGTGGCCGGCAGAATTGTCATTTTTCCCACATTGTTTGCATTGCCTTCAGCATTAATAGCATCACGAAGATTAATGTACTCTTCAGATCGAAGCTGCTGTTGGTTTAGGCGGATGTACGTCAATCGTTCAGTCTCAATTTTGACATACATGTCAACTGCAAACTGATGAAAAAGCCGTCGACACATCAAAATGTGATTTACTTCACCTTCACGAATCATGAGTCTGTATGAATAAAAATTCATAGCACTGACTTTTTTGTTCGTTTCAGCACCTGGAATCAGAAATGATAAACAATGACATAGATATATTGAATTTCAAAAATATTATTCTAGTTCTCTATACTATTAAGAAGTTTATTCTAATTACCTGTAGTTGGATTAATCATTTTGATATTAAAATGATATCCATCTTCTCCCTGCCAGAATATTAATGGGTATTGCAAAGCATCATAAGCTCTATGCGTTTCGGACACACGCTTCAATTCATTGTTCCGACGATGAAGGACAATATCTCTTGATTGCAAATTTTCTCCAACAACAACCATAGCCACTTCATCTATTGTTGGTGAATTAAACCTCCTCGCATGCTCACCAGCAGGTGTTTTGTCGGCTCTTATTACAATGTTATGGCTGTCTGATGGCATCCGATCCAGTGCCACTTTGAACAGTTTCACTAAATCATTGTTCTCATGAAGAAACGTTTGCAGTCGTTGGACAATGGTTCGCTTCACTGTTGGATTATGACCACAACGCCTATCAACTTCTGCATCTCGATTGCCCATAAAATAAATTTGCAAAAATTGATGATCCGCATCTGGCACTGGCAGCAGTGCCCCCAGTAGGTGATGAATTTGTCCTTGTAAAAATCGATAGGGAGTCTCATATCCCCATTTAAACGCGGTAAGAACCCGTTATTATGTGCTTTAATTATGATAATAACCGCGTAAACTTAAAACAATGTATTTGTCCTTGTATCTGCAATTGTTTATGATCTTGTTAAATTATTTGTGGTATAAATACAAATTAGAATTTTATTAAAAACTATTATGGTATACTACCTTGAAAGTCGGCATGAAACTGTTTTGTACAATATGCGTTGCGCCAAACGACGTCATTTGAAAGCAGTTGTTGTATTTTTTGATGTTATCCAAGAAGTGTTTCGAGTCATTTTCCTTCCCAAAAACTAATGAGTGTAATGGATCAGATGGTGGGACCAATTGTGGCAATTTTATTTTACCACCAGCACAACATAATCCTGCAGATTCACCGCTGTATTTTAAAGCTTTACAATGTTGACAAATGATTGACATTTCCCCAATTGTTACAGATTTGTCGATACTATAATCTATTTCCGGATCGTAAGAGAATGCTGCTCTTTCCAGGTTCACAGGAGCATTGCGTCTGCGGAATCGATCAATTTCATTTTCTCGTGCTCGCTGCTGTTGTGATCGATGTGCCCGAACTCGTTCCATTCTTTGCCTATCCGCTTCATTGTAATTCACTCTAGAACGCAAATCTGCCATACCAGTACGACTGTTATTATTATCAGTCTCGCGCTGGTCATCAGTGCGGTTAGCGCATGAGGTAGCTCGTCGCACATTTGATTGACTTCGACGACCTATGTTAGGTCGTTTTCTCCTCGGCATTGTAAACAGTACCAGGTAATAATGTTTTCGTGCACTAATAACAGTAACTATAAAGGTGATAGAATGACAAATCAAGTTTTATCTCTGGCCAGCTTTGCTACCACAGAGAAACTTATATATAATTGCTACTGCGTTCGTTGCCTGGCCAAGCTATACATCTTTTTTCAAAAACATAATGTGTAATAGATAAATTGTATGCAATTCCGTGCATTCATAGCAATTCATTTTTATCTATATAGAAGATTTTTTAGCTCACTTAGTTTTCACAGCGTGTATTTTCATTTTTTAAACTATTATTTATTTTTCTTGTTTTGTGGTGCGTAAATAACTAACTTCAGTTGTTAATTTAATCTGTCAGATTAATGATAACCTTTGAATTTCTGAACGCAATTATAATATTTGACATTAGATTTGACAATCAACTATTTAATAAGATTAAACGTGAATTTAAACTTTATGCAGCGGTAATAAATTACGAATATAGAAAAGATATATACTACATATTTACTTTATTGAAAAATAAATAAATAGAAAATAGATAAAATAAATATCTGTAATTTACTTTGATGTGTGTAAGAAATCGTGACTTGTTCTCGTGGTAATCACGCTCAAAGATATTTGCTATAACTGTCTAACAATTTCACATTTTTAGTTTTTATGCTTATTCAATGAAAGGCAGCTTACATGTTTCATCACAGTGAAAGCAATCCTTCAACAATAATCCTTCAACCAGTGCTCAGTAATACATAAAATGTCAATTAAAAAAATCTAAAAATAATTCTACGTCCAATTCTTTGCCAGAGAATATTTTGGTGAACTAGTTTTAATATTCTAAGCTTCTCTTTTGTCTTATTGTCTAGTTTAAAGGTGAAGTACCATTCGTGGTACATAGCTGACTACCGTCAATAGAAGGTTTTGTACTGTAGAAGACAGTACTACAGTCAATAAGCTTACTGCCTGGTCTGGCAGAAGTCTCTTTAATTTAAAAAAGTTGTACTGAACATATATTTTTTTAAAAGTACTTTTGTATTGCGGCCACACTAAGTAATTTCTTACTTTTCTCAGAAAACTTACGCTGAGACCTTGCTTACAGTTTTCTGTAATTAGCTTAGCTTTTTTTAAAACGAATCTTACTAAGATGTAATCTTCTACAGAATTATTACCCATCAAGATAGATTTCTTATTCATTGACATGTTTTCTTTATCTGATGTCGAGAACATCGATTTTAACTTTTTTCTCGTTTTTATTTCCGTTTGTTTCTTCTGTTTCCTTATTAATCAATTTGTTTTTTTTTTACTAGACGTTAAGAACACTGGTTTTAACTTTTCTTCTTCTGTTAATAATTTTTCTTCTAATATAATTATTTTCTTGTCTTTACTTTCGTTTATTCCTTCTGTCTTCCTTTTTAGATCTTTTAAATAACTACGTGACGGTAAAAGTATAACCATAATCCTTTTGGTGCATAATATAGACAGCGTACCTATTACGCGTTTGTGGAAATCAGTTGGAGACAGAGAAACATTCTGAGAAATGGACTTTAGCTTTGCTGGTATTTGGTCACCAGGTTCGTCTCTATATGACTTTGATTGATAGCTGGTTAGTGACAGATTTGTCCTCATCACTGCAACTCTGAAGACTAGGCTTCGACATTATTAGTTGATCATCGATAATGTTCTTATCTTAGGTGCAGTTATTTGCCCTTGAAGTAAACAGAGCCCAAGTCAAGTGAAACTTAACTCCTAATATTTACCTTAACATTAGGTAGGTATATCAGTCTCACAGTATTCAGAGAAGGAACATTTATTTAATATTTTGATATATATAAGACCTGGAATTTAACGCTACAGTTTTACATAAAATAAAGTCACGTAGGTCCTACTCAGAACTTATTCTATTGTGAACTTTTTTAAAGGTTTCTTAAATTCAAGTACAATTACACGTCTGCTATTAGACTGGATAACAGGTGGGTTAATTTTTTTCACAATTTGGTATCTAGCTACTTCATTTTTAATTGGCCACTTAAAGGAGGACCGGCAAAATTACATGGACCCTGGCCTATGGACCAATAACGTTAAGCGATATGTTGTTGGAAAGGTTTTTTTTATTTTCTACAACTTTTACTATGGCGGCAAGTCTCGAATCGCTGTGGGAAAAACGTTATGAGCAAATAAAATGAAACTTCATCTCAATATCTTTACAGCTTTTATTGATTATAATAAGTTGTTATAAAGGATTTTAACGTGTTATTTATAATTATATTAATGCATAGTATTGTCCATAATGATATCCATTAAGTGTGCAGCTGGAGGATTGAACGGTTCATGCCTTCCTATACCAAGGTACCAAACTATAGAAGATATATGAGCACAGCTTCCCACTGTGCGCCTTCCTGTTAGGCAGGTGCAATAGTATTGCGATATTGTATTAAGTCCGACTTCATCTAGGTTAATTAAATATAACAGAAATAACAAACGTTTGGAGGCATATTATTATGTTTGCATTTCTCCGAGTACGTTATCTCTGGCTACTTCAATAGTGTACAGACCATTTTGTAAATGTTCTGCACAGTATGATTTTGCTAATTTTAATTGATACGATCCTAATGAAAATGTCACCAAATCATTTTCTTTCTCTTTCTCACACTTTCTCACATTTGCATTTATAGGCAGGAATGCAATTCTTTGTCTATTTAGATTATTATCATTATCATTAGGCACATTTATCCGTTGGTCAATAGTGTTTAAAATGACGTCAGAGTTAACGTTATCAGCTATCGGTTCACTAAGGGCCAGGCCACACGGCGCGGCACCGCACCGCACCGCATTACTCCGCACCGCACTACCGGCCACACGAGCAGTGCGGCGTCGCATTATTCTTACGTCGCCGCTGCGGCACCGCAACAGGCTTGGCTTGGCTTGCCCAGTTGACGACAGTCTACAATAAACAATGGATCGAAAAAGACGTGTGTTGCTGCTATTATTACTTCGCCATCGACGAAATCGACGTAGAAGCACACGAAGATCAGTCCATTTATTACCTTAAGAAATAGTGACGGCCTTTTTTTTCTTAAAGAATATCGAGAGTTGGTCTTAGACGAAAAGAGGTTTTATAATTTTTTTCGAATGAGTGTGCCCACTTTCGAAAGTTTATTGGTAGCCTTAGAGCCACATATACGGAAACAGTATACTAATATGAGAAATCCTGTGGAGCCAATAGAAATGCTAGGAATCACTTTAAGGTAAGTAATAAAAAAAACTTTTATTATTTGCACTTCTTTATTATTAATTTTCAAATCAATGCCAGGGAAACATTATTACTTATAAACTTGTAAAATCAAACTCCGTCTGATCGCTTTCTTGAGACACTTGACTTGGAGATGGAATATAGTTAGAGTTTGATTGTTCTGTATTAAACGAACTTGTACTTTGATAATTTTTGGTTTGATACCCATGCGACGATGCTTCTTCATGCTGATAGGACGAAGATTGTGGATAAATTTGTCCATAACGCATATCTGTGATTATTTGCAATACTTTACTCTGAAACGTGAGAGTCTGAAGATCGGTACAAAATACCTTTAAAAAAGTTCATATGGCGATTCTCTGGCTCTTTGAGAGCTTTTAGTGTTTCTTTTTCAAAATCATCCAATTGTTCTGCTTTTCGCTTCCGGTTGACAGGAACATAGCGAGACGATTCAGGTATTATATCATCATTAGTAGAAGTCATGCTCGCGTTAGATTCTTCGTGTACGTCTAAACTACCGTCCGTGGCGTTCTGTGACACTTTGGTTAGAAATAATAGTTGATCATCGCGTAAACATCGCGTAAACTTAAAACAATGTATAGTTGATCATAGTAATGATATTTTGAAAGGTTTTTAGATGCAGAGCCGGATCTGGAAGCATCTTTCTTTTTTTTTAAATATTTATAAAAGGAGTCTTTCACATTTCTCCACTTTTTCACTACTGAATTACCTGAAAATACAAATATTTTATCTTAATACATAAGTATAGTTTATTTTATTGTGTTATTTTTGTTACAGGTACCTAGGAAGCGGAAATTCGATAAAAGATTTAGAATTCAAATTCAAACGTGGGAAATCTACAATTGCTTGTATGATATTGAGAGTATGTGAAGCTATATGGAAACATCTTCTTCGAGACCACATCCCTGAACTGACAACAGACCGTTTGCAAATGATTGCATCTGATTTTGACGTCAAAGCAAATTTTCCTCATTGTATAGGGGCAATCGATGGAAAACATATACGCCTATGTAATCCAGCTAATAGTGGCTCATTATTTTTTAATTACAAATCTTTTTTTCTGTGGTGTTGCTAGCTGTAGTGGACTCGAACTACAAATTTACTTTTGTTGATATTGGCGCATACGGCAAAGAGTGCGATTCAACTGTTTTTCAAAATTCAAAACTATACCAGTTACTGATTAACGAGACCCTCTCATTGCCTACTCCCCAGCCACTATGTGGTTACAATAGACCAATACCATGGGTGTTAGTGGGTGACGAAGCTTTTGGATTGAGTAAACATGTTATGCGTCCATATGGTGGTAAAAATCTCAATGTACAACAAAAGATATTCAATTATCGTCTTAGCAGGGCAAGGAGATATGTTGAATAAATGTCGCATTTTTCATAGACCGATAAATGTGTCCTATAATTTTGCAACTACCATTATAAAAGCCTGTTGTGTTCTTCACAATTTTGTGGCCGATCGGGACGGTCTTCGCCCAAGTGATAAATTAGCGATAATTTGTAATGAATTTTGTTCTTTTCGTCAGGAGTGTATGAATCGTATTTAGTAAATAAATTTTTTGTAACATCTTCCCATGCTTTTGCTTTCAAATTTTTGTTTTTAAAATTGTCATGAGACTTGTCCCACAGTATTTCCCGTTCCTGTATCGACGAAATGAGGTAGTCCACGTCTATAGATTCCACATCGGTACTCATTTTTTTTATGATATACACGTAATTATCATCAACGAGCATGCACTCTTGCCTATGGGCCTGTCCACATCACCACGGCACGACGTCGTCGCCGTGGAACGGTGCGGTGCCGTGGCGCGGCACGTTGCCGTAACGTGGGAATTTACGTTGCCGTACCGTAAAAATGTACCTCACGACACCGCAAAGTTAGGGCCGGGACACATAAACACGATACGACGTCGTGTCGTACCACGATGCGGCGTCGTTTCACGATGCGACGTCGAAACGATGCTCGTCGTGGGAATCTACGACGAGCATCGTAAAAAACTACGTCGCGACATCGTAACGTGCCACGATACACGGCACGACGCCGTCGATACAATGCAGGGTGAATTGTCGCAGTTAATTTCGAGAAATGGACCGCACTAGACGCGTCCTGCTCCTGCTGTATTTAAGAAGATGGATAAAGAAAAGACAGAAACTGAGAAGATACTGGATCCACCCATTTCTTTTAATCATGAATAACGGGAGCCACTTTATACAGAAGTACAATGCCTTAAAAATAGATCACATCAAGTTTTTTGATTTCTTTAGAATGAGTATATCAAGTTTCGAAGAGTTACTTGATCGGATAACGCCACATATAGCAGGAAAATATGGCAGAGGCAGACCACCTCTTGAACCTCTCGAGATGCTGGGATTAACTGTAAGGTAAAAGAAACAACTTTTTCGTAACATTTTTTTAATTTCACAAATCAACGACACTAGTAACAACAATTTTTGAAAATTAAGTTGCTAACAGAATAAGCTTTATTTTAATTTTACCCTTTGGTTTCGTTATACCGATTATCACTACGAGCTTTGAAGGAGTCACCGTATTGGTCCCCATTAATTATTATTAATTAATCATTTTTTATAAAGGAAACAATAAAATCAAGTTTTTTATTAACTGAACATTACACCGTGATTACACCTTTAGATTCCTTTTTTAAGAAAAGTCGTAAAGTGTTAGGGGTGACTCTGGTTCAAGTGATGTCCTCGAATGATCATCAAATTCGCTCTCTTCGCTTCGGCCATGCGTGGCAGCTGGTGGTGGTGTTGCTTCTTGGGTAGACTGTGACGAACTACCGGTTGTTTGGTAACCGCCTTGGCACGCACTTCGCCATAAACTTTGGGGTCTTTGTGTTTCATAGTTACCCTGGTACGAAGATGGATAGTTACTCTGTGGATAATATTGATGTGATGGTTCGTGTAGATCCGTTAAAACTTGTAAGACCCGACTTTGAAAAATTAATGTTTGATGATCACTTAGTTTATTCAAAGATGGCAATATCGCTTTAAAAAAAGATAAATGTCTGTTTTCGGGCTCTTCTAATTTTGACAAAATCTGTTCTTCAAATGTATCGATAATTCTCTTTTTTCGTGCTGGAAAGGCGCCTGACGGACTTTTAAATTTTCTTTTTGGACTTTCCTTTTGTGTGTTCTGATAGTTTGTTTCTTCATCCATTATGCTACTATCGGTTTCATTTTGATCATTTCTGTTTAAAAAAAGGAGCTGTTTATATAAATGATATTCCTTAAGTTTTTTAGCGCCTGCTCCAGATTTATTTATTTCTTTAAGTTTTTTTACGTACTTGGCATAGTTATCTTTAATACCAGTCCATTTCTTTACCACAGCATTACCTGAAACAATAGTATTTACGATGTCACGTTAGGAACATTATCAGTCCATATTTCGTAGCCGGTTTTGTGATGTGATACTTGCGTATACACACGCACACACTCATACACGCACACACACATACACATACACACACAAACATACACACGCGTACGCACGCACGCATGCACGCACACACGCACACACACATATACACTTTTAATTATTTCATTTATTTATTCTCCTATTTTATTTCAGGTTTTTGGCATCAGGAAACACCTTTAAAGACATGCATTTAAACAACTATCGTGGAAAGTCTACTATTGCTAAAACTGTAAAAATAGTCTGTGGCGCTATATGGAAGCATCTTTTGATCGAAAATATACCGAAAATAACTACTGAGCGACTAACAGAAATTGCTGAAAACTTTGACAACAGTGCCAACTTTCCTAATTGCATAGGCGCACTTGACGGGAAATATATTCGTATTTGGAGTCCCAAACATGGCGGATCTCTTTTTTATAACTACAAAAATTATCATTCTGTATTGTTGTTGGCTTTGGTAGATGCTAAATACAGATTTATATATGTTGATATTGGAGCATATGGCAAGGAATGTGACTCAACTGTTTACAATAATTCAAAATTGAATGAATTACTGTTAAAAGGACAACTTCCTTTACCAACGCCAAAGCCTTTACCAGGCTCCCAAACACCTTGTCCTGTTGCAGACGAAGGCTTACCATTGACAAATAATATAATGCGCCCATACCCAGGAAAACATTTGACGATTCAACAAAGAGTTTTTAATTACCGTTTGAGCCGAGCAAGAAGATATGTAGAATGTGCGTTCGGTATACTGGCTAACAAGTGGAGGGTATTTCATCGACCATTAAATGTTTCTTTAAATTTTTGCACAAATATTATAAAAGCAAGCTGTGTTTTACATAATTTCATTCTAAACCGTGAAGGAGCTCAAACATTTGAAGACATGATAATTGATGATTCGTTTATTGAACTACAACAGTCAACGCAAGAGGGTAGAACAAGAGCTACCGACATTTTCTAATTACTTTAACAGTGACGTGGGAGCTCTAAGTTGGCAACTAAATAAAATATAGGATATTACTTACCAAATTTAGTTTTTTCTTGATTATTTAATTCTTGAAAACCAGGAAATAAATTTTCGCACACCTCTGTCCATGCTGTTGTTTTGATATTTTTATTCTTATATTCTTCAGATGTTTTGTCCCATAGCACGGGACGCTGCTCGACTAGCGTTATTAAATGATCGACTTCAATAGCGTCCGTCATCTTTGAATTTTGAATAACAACTGTGGCACTGACACAGGAACGCATCGTGAGTTTCTACGACGCGACGTCGTGCCGTGTATCGTGACACGTTACGATGTCGCGACGTAGTTTTTTACGATGCTCGTCGTAGATTCCCACGGCGAGCATCGTTTCGACGTCGCATCGTGAAACGACGCCGCATCGTGGTACGACACGACGTCGTATCGTGTTTATGTGTCCCGGCCCTTACACGTTGCCGTGCCTTGTAAACTTTCGGTACATTCTTCACCAAATAAATAACAGTCTCGTTGTAGATATGGACCGCACAAAACGTATTCTGCTTCTGTTGTTATTAAAAAGACGAAGAGATAAGTTGGAGAAAAAAAAATTAAAAAGACAGTACTGGGTGCATCCATATCTTTCAATTATGAATAGTGATGGGAATCATTTCACGAGAAAATATGAAGCGTTGAAAACCTGTGACCATAAATTTTACAGTTATTTTAGAATGTCTGTATCAAGTTTTGAAGAATTACTAACAAGAGTTGCACCGCGTATACAAAAACAATTTGTATTTAGAAAACCTGTTGGGCCTTTGGAGAAGTTAGGATTAACTATAAGGTAAGTAATGAAAACAATTTATATGTATGTAATATTTTTTTATGTTCTTTATTTTTGATAATAATAGCAAGTTTAATATTTACTAAATCTAGAGTATAAAAATCACAGTTTTCGAATGAACGATTTGCTTTTCAATAATAATAAACACTAGAAAAACAATTAGGTAAATCACAATCAAACCTCTTTTATATTCATAATGATGTACATATGTACGAGTACAATTATTAATATGTTTATTTAAAATATTAAGAACAGCAGATATTGGCCTCAAAAATGCCAACATCTATATAAATACACAATAATAACTTAATATCTACTTAAAAATCACAGTTTTCAATCGGCTGATTTGCCTGTTTAACCTAACAACTAGCTAAAAATCACAGATTTTGCGGGGTTACTGGCTTGTATACCCGTAAGATTACAGTTATAACTAAGAAAAACAATAACAGTCTTTAATAACCTAGATAAAATCACAGATTTTGAGTGGCTGAACTACCAACGTTACAATTATAAGATAAATAATAGAAAAATAATTCAACAAATTTACTACGTAGTTATCATTATGATAAAAAATATAATATTTCTTTTAATTTATCTTAATTTTCAAGAAAAATCATATGTTGATTCCAATGCACTTGCTTCATCTTCGCAATCATTTGATAGTTCTTCGAAAGTTGAGTTTGGTGGTTTGGAATTTGATGAAGTCGATGGTTGATATATACTACTTGTACTTGGTGCTGGTGTTTTAGAAACGTTTGATGACATTGTTGATTGGTATGTAAAAGTTTGTGTTGGTTGATAATTAGTAGTATATGATGATTGTGATCTTTGGTACCTATCCTGAGAAGCTGTATGATAACCAGTTGATGTTTCATACTGATATGAAATCTGATGTAAATCAGTTAGGATTTGTAAAACACGACTTTGAAACATTAGAGTTTGATGATCATTCAATGTGTTCAATGATGGTAATATGGCCTTAAAAAATGACAGATGTCTATTTTCTGTTTCCTTTAGGGCTTGGAGAATCTCATAATCGACTTCATCATTGTTTTTTTTTTCGTGGAGTTGGTTGATAACGTGATCTTTTATAATCATTTTTTTCATATGGTATCTCGTCTTCTTCATCTTCTTCCATTATGCTTGAGTCAGTTAAATTTGCAGCGTTTTTTTTTTAGAAACAGAAGTTGCTTATACAAATGATACTCCTTAATTTTGCTTGCACCAGATCCCGATTTATTTAAAGTTTCAAGTTTTTTCAGGTATTTTGTAAAATTGTCTTTTATATGAGTCCATTTCTTTACCACAGCATTACCTGCAAAATATTTAAAACGTGTATTATTAGCAACAATTGGATCAGTAGTTTTTACGTGAAAGACAAACATACATACTATAAATACAGCAATACATCCTCACAAACTTTCGCATTTATAATAAAATTTAAAGTGTATGACGGAAAGGGGCTGAGTATCAAACTGAAATACAGAGATAGTACTCATGTAGGTAGGTATACCAGCGGCTTTTATTACACAAATTAATTATAATTCCTATTTCTAAAAATTACTTAGGTACGCTAAATGAGTATTTACTAGGTTGATACCCCTTTGTTATGGGATCTAGATCTGAGATCTAAATGAGAAAAAAATCAGTTATTTTTGTCATCCTACTTCCTACTAATATTATCTATAAACGTGAAATTTTATGAGTATGGATGTTTGGATGTTTATGATGTTATACCCGGATTTTTGTTTCAGATTTTTGGCAACAGGAAATAGTTTTAGAGATTTAGAATTAACGGATTATCGTGGAAAGAGTACAATCGCAAAAATAGTAAGAGAAGTATGTCAAGCTTTATGGAAAATCATGTTAAATGAATGTATTCCGAAAATAACAGAGGAGTTATTAAAACAAACAGCTGAAGATTTTGACAAGAAAGCCAATTTTCCTAATTGTATGGGGGCGTTGGACGGGAAACACATTCGAATCTGGAGTCCTGCCCATAGTGGGCCCAGAGTTGGATACTAAAATAAAATCTGTCTTTGAGCACCTTTAACAACGTTAGAAAGAAGAAGCTACATTGTATGAGAATGTCAAATTTTCCTTCAAATCTGTCTGTCTTGCAATCTTTGAGGGCTAATTACTTAGTTTTTTGCCCATATTAAGGGTACTTTTTTTGGACGTTTCTAAAAGCCTATTAAATGGAGCAGTTTTTAGAAATACTTTCATGGTCCATGACAATCTCATGTGTTTATTATACTTCGGCGAAGTTTTAACAACTGTAACAATTTTGGTCGAATTCTCACTTTAACTTCCGATAACTTTTTTTTTATACTTGATTTGACTTTGATTTATCTTTGATTGAGAGGTACACAGCCTTAGGCATAGTTGTGAAGTAAAATAAAATAATTATTAAGAAAGGGATAGCGACAAAATGATTATTTATGAAGTAAGGTAGAAAATGTAGAAAAAGGTACAAAATGGGTCATATCTCCTAAACCGTAAATAATTGCTGAACATACATGGGGGTGTTTCTGGTAGCTAATGAGCCCCTCTATCTAATTTTTCATTTTGAACCTGAACTTCTGGGCCACCCTGTATAATGTTAACATTAAGTAAAAAAAAGAAAGTGTTACTCACTTATTTAATCTACAAGCAATGGCAAGAGCAAATTAATAAACGCACAAGAAGATTTTCGGTACACCCTGTTTTATCCTTTAGGGAGGACAAGGGTGAATTTCATGTACTTTTTGAAGAGTTGAGAAATTATGAAGAAAAATTCAACATCAAGATACCAATATGCGACCTAGCATTTCACCTGCAGAAAGACTGGTGGTCACCTTGAGGTAAGTAAAATACATTTAATTAGAACATATTTATTCAAGAAGATGCCAGATGTACGTATCTAATTATTATGAATTTAAATAAACTTAAAAAATATAACACGTAAATTCAGTTTAACTCTGCAAAATCCAAATCAAGAGTAGATCCATCGGGGCTCATTGCATTATCTGTCAAAGAATTGGTCCCACTATAGTTTGAATTTTGGGTCTCTGGTCGTCTAGTAAATGACGATTCATTTGCGACAGCAGTACGATATCCGTAAGAAGGAGAGGATTGCATTTCGGCGTTGTAGTCATAGGAACTTGGTTGTCCTACACGATGAGTGGTAGGTACATTAGTAATTGGAGTGCTATATTGGTAATCATAATGAGTATTTGTAATTCTGTTTTTGTTTTGTATATTTCGTATTATGGACATTACTTGAAACTGGAATTCTACCACATCAGCGTCACAGAAACTGTCTACATTTGCTGCAATGCTTTTAAAAAAAGACATTGAGCGGCTCTCATCTTCGTTTTCAACTTTATCAATAAACTTCAACATCCTTTCATCAACTGCGCTTGTTATTGATGTAGTGCGTGGTTTCTTTGGGGCTGAAGAATCATTATTATTAATTTGGCGGAACATGTTTGAACCGGTTTCCCTTGTAGTAACAATTTTCTTCAAAAATTGCATGTTATCGTAATACACGTACTTGTGAAGTTTCTTAGCACCAGATCCTGATTTGTATTAGTTGAGTTTTTTTTCGTATTTCATCCACGAATCTCTCATATTACGCCATTTATTTAATAATAATTTACCTGAAAAAAAAACGGTATTATTAATGATTTTTTATCCTTACAGATACCTTGCAACTGGAAACTCAATGGCTGATTTAGAATATAGGTTCAGAATTGGGAAGAAAACTATAAGTTTGATTATACGTGAAGTATGTATTCATATACGTATGGTTAGAGCTCGCACCGAACTACATGAAAATGCCTTCTGAAGAAGAGTGGCTTCAAATAGCTCAAGATTTTGAAAATGTCGCTAATTTCCCGCACTGCCTTGGCGCTGTAGACGGAAAACATATCAGACTCATAAAGCCACATAAAAGTGGATCAATGTATCTAAATTACAAGCACTTCTTTTCTATCGTCCTTATGGCTGTAGTTGACACAAATTATAATTTTATATTCATTGACGTCGGAGCTTATGGCAAAGACTGTGATTCAAGGATTTTTAAAGAAACAGCATTTTGGCGAGGTCTAATAAATAACACACTTAATTTACCACGACCTCAGACTTTGCACAATACTAATTTGGATTTACCCTATATATTTGTGGGCGATGAAGCATTCGCCTTACATTGCAATTTACTACGACCATTTAGTGGTCAACAACTTGATGCAACTAAATCAGTTTTTAATTACCGGTTAACCAGAGCTCGAAGATATGTAGAATGTGCATTTGGAATAATGTCCAAAAAGTGGCAAATTTTTAATCGCCCTTTAGATGTGTCACTCAATTTGGCCATAGTATAGTAAAATCATGTTGCGTATTACAAAATTTTATTCATAAATACGAAAATATCAACGTCATAATAGATACGACTAAATCGCTGTCCATTTTGCGGTAAGGGAGTAATGAAGCTGTATATTTGGAACGAATTTCTTGGTATTCATGCTCAGGAATGAAGAAATCCTTATTATTTCGTTAAATACGTATTACAGACGGCGTCATAGAGGGCCGAACCTTCCCAGAGCCGACTTATTGTGGAACTCGTAAGGAGTTCATACAGGATTTACCGACCCAAGATATGACTAGTGATAAGTATTTCACACGTAAACTACGTTAAATGAAAGGTAACCTATGTACATTATCTGCGCAAAATGAGGCTTATTGTTATAGAAGTCAAATCTCTGAAATTTTACCTGCTTTTTTTCGTCTTATTCCAGAAGACTATGGATAAGTTAATGAAGGAGCGCCTCTCGTTACGGGACGAGCAACTCAAACAACTTTGTGCTGCAGCGACCGACATCACGAACCGTGCGCAGACAGAAGGCGTGTCCTTAGAAGAACTTACAACAGTAAAGGTTAAACTTATAACAGCAACCAAAAAGTTTGAAGAAGATTTCTTCAAGTTGATAAAATGCTCCACGACATATGTCATCCAGGGAAGTGAACTTAGCTGCGTTTTGATCGCAAAAGTATTGCCAGGAATAAATATTTTTTTTTTGTAATTGGTAGTTTTTCGTTTAGGTTAGTGATACAAATTTTCGGTAAAATTTGATTTTCTTTAAAATAGGCGATGTTATGGTTCAGAGGCGAAGTTAGGCAAATTGACGGTAAGCATTTAGAATGCTGGTATTGAGGAGCTGTCTAAAGAATTTTATGTACCACTTTATTCCCCGTTTTAGCTCTAATAAATACATGGACAGCTTCTGATCTTTGAGATATTTATTATAGTCGACAACGGAGATCGGCTTGTCTCGTTCTTGCCCCGCTCTAATTCCCGCCCCCATTTCGTCTGAATGGTAAGGTGATATTACAGTCACCAGCTTCACATCCTTCCAGGTTGTAATTGCTATGACACCTGAATGACAACTCACTCTCTGCCCAACACGCATTTGACGATCATTGGCATCTTTTATGATAGCAGGTACATATATTATTGTCTCCGCCTGTTTAGTGTACCAATGACGTCAGTGTGTCGTTGTTTGAGGTATCTAGTTAGGAGTATCTGGTTATACCAGTTATCCATCACTAACAGATGGCCAACATCCAGAAAACCAGCCATGAGCTTTAGCACAACTTTGGCAGTAGCCGACGAAAACCCATGGATGGGCCCCTCATGCATGGTTGAGTCAGAAATCAGAATCATTTATTCATCTTAATTATCATGGATAAACTTGTTGAAGGTAAATGTAACATTTTTGAATTTACGTCATTTCGCAAGGTGTTATGGCTGAGGAGAAGAAATGACAAGAATCTGCAACAGAAACACATCTTTCAAAAACCAATGACATTACAATTATTTAATAACTAGAGGAACACATTCAATACCAGACATTTATATCATTTAGGTAGTCATTAGTCTTATAATAAGCTCTCTCTCTCTCTATTTAAGAGCTGCGCTCTTGTCGGTGGAGTAACCGCCATTCCTCTCTTCTTCCCGCCAAAACCTTCACCTCCCGATACGACACGACCTGCACCTTCTCTTTTATTTGTTTCATAAATGTTATCCTAGGTCTACCCCTTCCTCTCTTCCCTTCAATTTTTCCTTCTATAATGTTTGTTATAAATGAATCGTGTCGTATCAGGTGGCCAATCATATTTCCTCTCCGGTTCTCTATAGTCTTCAATATGGTTCTCTTTTCTTCAACTCTTTCCAGCACTTTTTCATTTGACACCATTTCAGTCCAGCTTATACCCTCCATCCTTCGCCAACACCACATCTCAAACGCTTCCAATCTCTCTCTGTCTCTCTGTGTCATAGTCCACGTTTCACTTCCATAGAGATAATAAGCTATTTTACATAAAGTAAGCTTCACATGAGCTTTAAATTTATTTTCTGATAAATTTAAAATATTATCTGGTATTTTATTGTAAAAACGTATACATAACCCCAAAAAAGATGAATTTAATTTACTTAATCTAGAATTTTGTGTGTGATGGGACGTCGTGTGTAACGTTTTTATTGTTCACAAAATGTAGAAACCGGGATATCATCTGGAACCTATTTCTGGACTTGAGGGATCGAAATTCAGGCATCCCTAAAATTCCCGTCGCCCAATATTCGTTTAGGGAACTCCGAGTATTTATAGCCATAAACATCAAAATAGCAAAGTATCGGTACATCTCCGCTACCGTACTCTCATACCAGCTATCAAGAGTTTTCGAAATGCGCCCATGCTCGGATAATGCAGCAATAGTCTGCCACGCGCAGTAATTCGTTTCTCTCACTATCAAATCCATTATATTTTCGTCCCAGATTGACATGAAAATATCAACACCGTTTTGTTCAGTGTTTGATGGACCCGGATCTCGTATATACACTTCTGGAAAAGCTCTAAAATTCTCAAAATCAGTGGACCACTCGAAGTTGGTATTTACATCATCGCCTCTGTCTCTACGGTCCTCGCCTGCGACCTCTTGACCTTCTAAGTCTACGTGTTCCTGCAGACTGCGAGCTACTGCTCTTAGTCGCTCAGCGTCGTCATATAAGTCCTTTAGCCTAACATCGTCGTCGTCGTTATCGTCTTCGTCTTCATTTACGTAACCTTCTAGCTCACTCCCCGAATCGGGTTCGTTATAAGTTATAACATACAAGGATATAGAAGGTTGTCTGGAATAGATCGCTCTTAGCGATAAGGCCGCCTTTGCCCACCTTAGAATAAGTTTATCCTGTAAATGTTTTGTGAATTTGTGTGCAATAAAGTGTTTTTATTATTATTATTATTAAAACATTTTCCGCAATACGGCGACGTGGGTCAATGTGAGTGAAAAGCCGTCCCAAAGGGGTGACCTAGGAAGCCAACCCTAGCTTTCCTATCTACCAAGGATTTTTTAGAATGCTTTGAAGATCGGACAACAGGCGCACCCTCTTTGCCTCTGGTAAAAACTTTCGGTTTGCTATCGTATCTCACATGATGCCTAGAAATTCTATGCAATTGATTGCCTTTGTTACAGGTTTACAGCCCATCCAAGATGTTGTAGAAACCTTATCGCTGATTGTACGTGATTCTCGAGCACAAGAGGATCCCGATGAGCGAACAAAAAATCGTCCAGGTAAACTAATACATGGATGCCTCTCGATCTTAAGACTCTCGCAACCCAATTTGTGAGACGAGAGAAGGCCAGAGGTGCGCTCGATAGGCCGAACGGAAGACTTGTCAACTGGAACAGCTGCCCTGCGTACGAGAAGCATAGGTATCTTTTGTGGCTTTCTTTTATCGGGACGTGAAAATACGCCTGAGATAGATCTAATTTCGCTTGGTAATCAGAGTGAAAGAGAAATTTGGGAATATAATTTTGGATTTAAATAAGCGTTTAAACGTCTTAAATCTGGGTTCTACCCACGTAACACACACCATAACAAAAAAATCAAGCAAAATAAAACCCACGACGGTAAAAATCTCATCGAAAAAGAATAAAATAACTCAAAACCCCCGACTGCACCCAATTATTATGTAACGAAATATTATAATAGACTTAAAAATACTTTCTAATAAAGAGTTGATATCTCGAGAAATCGGTAATAGATATACTTAAGTACCTAAACAATGAATATGGATGTTTACAGTTTTTTCCTAACGTGTCTGTTTCTCGAAGATATACTTAAATGTAGCGATAATAAGATAATAATTTTACCATAATACATAACCGAGGAATATCCATCGGGGGCTGCATTTTCTACGTATATGAAATTTCAACAAAAATTTAATCATACTCATAAGTGTATGTTATGTCGTCGTTAAACATCTACAATTCTTCAATAATTGTATTCACATCACTAGAAAAACTTTAGCTGGGTTAATAGCAGCCCCCGACGGATATTCCTATTAGTATCATTTTTGGCCTTAAAGATCTTATGCCGATTTTCAATTGTCTCAGCTCTGTGGGCACAAACATACTGCAGCAAGTCATCTGATAATGATTTGAAATTGGACTCCTCCAAAATCCTTTTAACCTCTCCTTCTGTTGCCAGATACGCCTTGGCCATCACTCTAAGTTCTTCCGCAATGGCTTTTCTTTGAAGTAGCAACCCATGACATATAGTTCCTAGCAAACTGTCGTGTTTGCCGAGCCAGCTAAAATCACGAGCTACACTGCTGAGTTCGGTGTTGATCTTAAGAGCGTCGATTACCGGGGATGCGTGTAGCTTCTTTTTCACTTCTTCATATCGGATTCTAGTCCATCCTGCGCTCCCCAATCTTTGGCATCCTACGCCTTCTTCTCTTAGCTCCAAAGAGGGCTCCGGAATAACCGGGTCGGCCTCCTCTAAATCTAGACGAAAATTGAACTCATCTAAGTCATCTAAGAGATGGAGCGTGCCATTCTGATTCCGGTGAATACTCACGTGGAGGACTTAGCTTACTCTCAAATTCAGAATCTTTGTCCGACTCATCCCACTGTTGAGGTGGCTGCCGAGACTCACGGAGAGATTCTTCGATCTTTTCGGCCATTAGCTCGAACATCCTCTCCATCTTTTCCTCCAGCACAAACAACCTTGCTTTTTTTTGTTGGAACAGATTGATCTGAAGCCATTGAGACACTTCTCTTCCTTCCGCAGTCTGTTCCGAGAGCATTATTTATAATGAAGTGGGAGCAAAATAAATCAATATTTGTATGGAATGTACAATCATGTCTGGAAAAAGGTACCTTTTCTAAATCAGTCATAAAAAAATACGATTAATTATGATGCATTGTAATTTTACAGACTAATTCAATAAAAAAAAAATATACCTAAAATATACAGTACAAGTGTGGCAGTCCACGCTAAAAGGGTCCAGTTGTGCGGTATTGAGTTAAGACTAGATTTGTTATCTAGAATAGTCAATTGATAGGTAGGGTTAAATTTTTTTTCAAAAACTTTTTTACAGTCATTTGAAGACGAAACGTCGAAAAAAATTTATTAATAATAAATATTATATCTCGGAAACTAGATGCCGACATTTGGACCTTTTTAACGTGGACTGCCACATATAAAAAACGTGAAATATACAAAAAAAAAAAAAAATTACTACCCGGAGCCATATCGTCGTTGTGGTAAGTCGAGACTGTTGTCACCAGTTTGACATCCTTCCAGGCGACGACGGAAACGTCACCACAGTGTCGACTTACCACATCGCCTCTACCCATTCGTTTCTCGTTGAGATTTTTTATATCCCCAGGACAGTCGACACACCGTCGGTTTAAAGTACCAACTACGTCCGTCTTTTGCGACTTTAAAAATCTGGTCAAGGCAATTGAATTATAAAAATTGTCCATAAAAAAACTATATCCTTTTCCAAGATAATCCTTGAAAAGCTCAAGAACTATCTTGGCCGTTGCTGACGTAAATCCGTATGTAGCTCTACCGACTGACTTTCCCATTCCGTTGTATATAATGATTTTCAAAACGTAGCCGGTTACCGACTCGCAGAGTACATAGTTTTTTATGCCGAATCGTGCTGCTTTGGTACGAATGCATTGTATCCAACTTTGGTGATCCTTGAAAAGCAGCAACGATTCGTCAATGCTTACTTCTCTGCGAGGCGTGTAAGCGGCTTTGAATTTTCTGTTTAAATAATCAAGTAGGGGCTTTATTTTTGCCAGTTTTCTCTCGGGGCCATAATATAGTTATTATCTACAAAGTGTAGGAATCGTATTAATAAAATAAATCGGTCTTTTCTCATAATTTCCCAGAATCCTGGCATTCCCAGTCGGCGCGAGAAGAGGTATATTTACCCGATAATTACGACTATGCCCGAAAACGATTGGCTGGGATAGAGAGAAAAATAAGTAGAGACTCTTCTTATGCGGAAGCTTACAGACACAAATCCAGCGACTGCTAGATGAAGGGTACGCGAAACCAGTTGATGGCCCGATGGGTGTGAACCCGGTATGGTGGCTGCCACATTTTGGTTGCCAATATTAATAAGCCTGGCAAATTAAGATTGGTATATGATGCGGCCACCACATACCAAGGTACTTGCCTGAACGACAACCTGTTATCAGGCCCAGATATGTTAAACTGGTTATTAGGTATTTTATTCAAGTTTAGATGCGGCCCTGTGGCCTTCACAGCGGACATTGCCGACATGTTTCTGCGAATAAAAATACGGCAGGAAGATCAGGGCGCGCAACTTTTCTTGAGGACAGGGGGTGAGGAGAAGCAGCGCGACCCTGACACGTACGTCATGACTTCAATGATTTTCGGAGCCAAATCGTCCGCTACTACAGCTTTTTTTTTTCTTTGTGCGGTGCACTACATAATTTGATTATATACCATAAGAAAATCTTTCATTATTTTTTTTATTTTTTTTTTAAAGACATTTAGGGGTCGCTACCAAGGTTTGAATTTTAAGTAAAATCACAAAATCTGTATTGGTTAGATTCATTTATTTTTATAGCCAAGAAATAAAAATATTACAAAATGATTGTTGTTGCTATGAACTAAGATATTATGTACATATTTGAATCAATTATTTTGAAGATATAAGAAAGAAAGAAAGAAAGAAAACATTTATTTTAGAAACAAGTGGTACACACAATAGAAAAATGAACAAAATAATGAATTAAAACCTTATCTCTAAAAAGGGACATCAGCTCAGCGAGATGTTGTGACACTCCTACATTGAGGGAGTGCCACAACGCTGATTTTCAGCTGAACCCCAAAAAATATTAAAAATAATGAGCTTAAAACTACAAAAATCAAATCAAATTAACTGTGTTAATAATATGTATTATACATTTAACGGATTATAATGAATTTAAGTTCGAGGGTGAGTGTGTGTGTTTATTAAGTGAGAGTGTGTAAGGGTGCATGTGCGTATTAGTGAATAGAGAGTGAAACGTATGTCGTGTATGTACATGTGTCCGTATGTTAATGAGGATGATTACTGTAGGAATATTGTGATTATATAAAATTATGAAATTAGTTAAAGTAACATAGGTATTGCGCATGAAGATTAAGAGGTAAGATAACAATTTAAATTAGAAGATGAGAATATTTTCGACAGGATATTGAAGCTGAATATTAAGGACAAATGATTTAATTTTATTCTTAAACGTGGTAATGGATTTAGCGGTACGTAAGGGCGGAGGTAAGTTATTCCAAATTTTAGCTGCGGCATATTTGAAACTACCTCTGAAGGCATTGGACTTGTGTCTTCCAATATGAAGATTGTGAAGTCGCATGCGAGTTGACCAATTAAGTTTTGAGTATAAATAACATGGATACTGAGTTTTAATAACTCCAAAAAGTAGAGTAGCGAGATGAATGTAGCGTCTACTAGACATTTTAAGGATCTTCGAAGTATTGTAATAAGGAGTGACGTGACTCCGTGGGGGGATTGTATAACAGTATCTAAGGCAAGCGTTTTGAACACGCTGAATAATTTTTTTAGACTTCTCTAAAAGCCGTGGACCATAGACAGTGTCGCAATAATTAAACCTAGACAGTATCAAAGAATCAACGAGCCTTATACGTAATTGTATATTAATAAAGTCTCGAATTTTGTACAGAATTTTCAAACGATAGAAAGAGTTGCGAGCTACATCTTTTATATGAGATTCAAATCGAAGTAGAGCATCAAATGTTAGTCCTAAATTCCGAGTTTCCTCTGCACGACAAATCTGATTACCCTGCAATATAATAGTAGGTTTACTAGAAATAATTTTGTCGACTTGCTGACGGGTACCTAATACCATGAACTTCGACTTATCAGGGTTCAATACGAGGCAGTTACGTTGAGACCAGTCAGATATACGGTCTAGATCATCGTTAAGCTTTTTGACTGCGATATCTATATCTTGAGGTTTAAAACTTAAATATAATTGTAGGTCATCTGCGTATAAATGAAACTTACAGTATTTAATATTATTAATTATATCAGCACTATAAAGTATGTAAAGGAGAGGACCGAGAATAGAACCTTGTGGCACACCTCTGGTAATAATTGAAGGAGAAGAAGATGAGACTGAACCATCAGTTCTGCGAACCTCTACATATTGACGACGATCATTTAAATAACTCTTAAACCATTGTAGTGTAGATGCACTGAACCCATAATAAACCATCTTAGCTAAAAGAAGTTGCAAATTAATACATTCAAATGCACGGGAAAAGTCTAAAAATACTAAAATAGTTCCCATACCAGAATCTTGTGATTCTAAAATATTGCCAGTTACATCTAAGAGAGTTGTGGACGTACTGCGGCCCTTTCGAAAACCAGATTGCAAATCCGGAAGAATATTATTATCCTCTAAAAAATTAACAAGCTGCAAATAAACTATTTTTTCCAGGATTTTGGAAAGACAAGGTAATATGCTGATAGGTCTAAGATCTTTATACGTTAGTGGGGTATCCTTTTTAGGGAAAGGGGTGATTTTGGGAAGTTTCCACGAGGTAGGAAATAAAGAAGTAGTGATAGATCGGTTGATTATAGATAGAATAGAATTTAACGTGTGAGGTAAAGTCATGGTAATCATATCTAATGATATGCCGTCAGTACCGAGCGCGTTTGTTTTAAGAGACAAAATGACTTTGTTAATTTGATCAATAGAAGAACATTTTATATTGAAGGTCGCAGGTCCAAATCTGTTTGATTCATAATAGAACACGTCGAGGTTATTCACAAAGGTAGATCCGGGTAAAGTTAAAAAGTGGTTGTTAAGCTCCATAGGATTAGATAAACTGTTAGGAATTTCATACTCAGCTTTAGGAGGTAGAACGTCAGTTTTTAAGTTCTTCCAGAGAGTTTTAGGATCTTTTATGTTATGGTTAATTTTTAAATTAAAGTAAGCTGCTTTTTCTTTGATGAGTGCATTATGAGCTATTGCTTTTAATTCTTTAAAATATTTGCGATCACTATAATTTTTTGTTCTAATACATTTAAGATGAGCCGCATTTTTTTTACTGGTTATAATTTTTAAAGTGTCGGTCAACCAAGGATGCGAATGATGTTTAATGACTATAGATTTTACCGGAGCATGTAAATCAAACAAAGTTGAAACTGAATGGTTAAAGACAGACACCATTTCATTAACATCATCGAGAGAAGAAATTGTATTCCAAGGAATTGAACTTATGTCGCTATTAAATTGTTGTAGTAAAATATGCTTGAGGGGTCTGTAAATTATACGTTTAGGAGGGATCTTTGGAGGTTTAAAGTTAAATTCACAGCAAACGAGTGCATGGTTTGACTTTTTATTCCCGATAACCTCAATATCCACTTGACGCACGCGGGCATCCGTACAAACAACGTCAAGCAAAGTGGAGCTGTGATCGGTGAAATGAGTAGCGGATGATACGATCTGTTGTAAACTGTAAATATCTAATAATTCTTTAAGTTTTTTTACTTCCGCAGTATTATCATCAAGCATATTTATGTTAAAGTCGCCCAGCAATATCAAATTATCACAATGTGAGAATGCATTAATAGATTCATCAAGAGCATCGAGAAACGTTTGGACATTGAAATCAGGAGGTCGGTAAGCAGTCCCAATAATGATTTTAGCCCTATTTATGCTCAGTTTTATCAACTGTTCAACATTTATAGATATAGGATGTTCGCACACTTTTACCACAAGACCTTTTTTTATATAAAAACCAACACCGCCTCCCTTAGATTTCCCGGTAGTAGATGGACGCGGAGCGAATCGAAAGTTGTATCCTGGTATACAAGCAGCTTTCTCCTCCTCACCAGGTTTCAACCATGTCTCATTAATTGCAAGAATATCTATACATTTCTGGGTGACAGACATTATAATTTCATCATGGTGTTTCCCTAGTGTGCCAGGATTAAAAAGACTAACTTTTAAATATTTATTACGCGTCATTATAAATAAAAATAACAGGTTAAGAAAAATATTGCACAAACATGGAGTTGTCTGGCAAAAGCAAAAGCGACAGCTACATTATTTAAACGGGAAGTGAAATAAACGTTCTGTCCACCCCGATAGGGCGTGAGCGTATGATGGGCATGGATATCATATCTTACCGAAATTAAATATTTTTTAATGGAGTGAATTAGATTAGAGAGAGTGAGTATGAGGACTGTGAGATGAGAAGTCTGTGTGTGAGGATAATACATCAATATACGAGTGTAGTGTATAAATCGTTGTAAGTATAGTGGAACTTTCAAGTACTTAATAATAAAAATTAGTATTGCACATGAATATGAAATAGAGGAAAAAATATTATCTTTAAAGAAGAAATTGCAAAAACTATAACCTTTACAGGCATAAAAAAAGAAACTTAAATAAAATTGACATGTCATAATAATTAAATTATATGAAATACTATAAAATATTATAAATTTACGAAGCAAAGAGTTGACTTGTTAGTATTAGGGTACTTTTTCCTATACTCTTTTACCAACAAAAGCAAATATTGCTTTTGTTCTTCATTGGATGTAATTAATTTATTATATTCCTCCATTAATGCAACACCGCGCTCGGCTATGTCGTTCACTACTCGCAAAGAATGAACGATATTTTTGGCAGCAATATAATCAGTGTCCTCGTTCCAAGATTCGACATCTATTTTCAAAGAACTTGATGAGATACCTAGGATCTGAAAGAATCTTAAAGAATTACCACTCACGAAGTTTTCTATATTTTTATCGGGGATATGTGAGATATCAAGGTTTATTCTTTTTAAGCAATCTTCTGTGCCTTCAATTTTCAGTGCTTCTACCATTTTTTTCTTCTCTTGAACTGAAAGTTCGTCATCGAAAAATGCAAGCGAAACTAGCTCTTCTGACAAACACCACAGATGATTTACAATCTTTTTCAGTGCAACAGTAGCTATATTTTTGTTAAATTTTCAAAAGCTTTAAGATCTTTTAATAACTGTAAGTCGTTTCTTGGTGCTGACCATGCGGTAGAGGCTTGAAACCAATATTTAACATAAATCATCACTGTGAAAATGCATATTTCTATCACAGCCTTTTCGTCCTTCTTCGTTAGCTTAAACTGATTCTTAAATATATACATTTTCAGACAGTACAAGGCTCTTGCCATTCATCTAGCTCGATGTAGACCAGCAGGTCTTCTAAATAAAATGCCTTTTTCAGGAACACCTCCTAAGAAAATAATAGTGAGATTCAACAGTTCTCTGTAGTCATCTCGAGGTTGATGTACTTGTAGTTGCTTTATGGCAAAAGAAATTCTGTCTGCGGCCACTTCTGCAAGAATTCTTGCCTCAGGGTCATCTGTTATTGTTTTGAATTCGCTTTGGTCAATGCAGTTCCAATTGTTCGTAAATCTTTTAAATAATTGTATATCAGGGCCACTAGATGGGGCAAGCAATTGATCCACTATTACAGCTGACAACAAATTTTCCATTATGTGGTGACGACAAGCAAAACAAAGCATATTTTTATCCATTTTTCGCTCCAAAAGAACGCATACTCCACTTCTTAAGCCGGTATTTACAGCAGTAGTGTCAAAACACAAACATTTTACTTTATCGCTCAAATTCCATGAAATTATAGCTTCGTAAACAGCTGACGCACATGCTTCGCTCGTTCCACGTTCACATTTTGGAACTGCAAGTAGTTGATCAACTCCATGTCCTGATACCAAGTTAGGCAGCCGATCTACAGTTTGGATTGTTAATGACGAATTGGGTTTTTGGGGATGAGCAGCGGTTCGAGCCCGCTGAATCCCTCTTTGCTTTGCAGATTTTTTTTTGCTTTTTTTTCTTGTCACGTTCAGTAGGGTACGTTCCAACAACAACAACACAAATTTTACGTCCAAAACGTTTAATTATATCTCCCACAGTTCACCATTAATTTTAACTACTAAACTAACCAACCATTCATCCACCATAAATAGCGCACACATTTAGCCAGTTCCTTTTTCCACTTCTTATATCGTACTGTCTAACTTTTCTCCCGTGTGTGTGCGGGAGCGCGGGCGGGGATCGACCGCTGATTGACCGACGGTTTTCACGATTGTCAAGCCGCCACACCACCCCCCTACGGAGTAAAGAAAACCCGGAAAGAAGAAGGTCAGAGATCGAATGGCTTAGGAAAGCGGACTATCCGACCTGTCCTAGTGGTGTAGGGTTTGCGTGAGTCTGAAAAAGAAGTAAGAGTAGTGGCAGAAGGAAGAACAGTGATAGTAGACGGAGCAGAAGGAGCAGCAGGCGGAGTCGCAGGAACAGCTGAAGGTGAGGCTACCGGTACTGGTGGAGCCGGAACAGCTGGTGTAGTAGCGGTGAGGTGCAGGCTTGAGTCAAGTCAACTCGGCCCGAGCCGCCATCTTCACTCACTCGCCGATCGACCATTGCGCGCGATGCGTTACATCGCGTCCACGCGCCACATAAATGTTGTACTATTTCAACTGACGTAATAAACCAGTTAAATTCAGTAATCGTGAAGCATTTTATTCTTGGATTCCTGATTCATCAAGAACTAGCTCCAACACAAGAAATGAGAGGATCTAATTTACGTGGTTGTACATTCATTTTTTATTAATTAATGAATTTTGACTTTTTGAATTGAATGATGACTTTAATGACAATGATATATCCCCACAGACTATACCAAGCAGCTATTATTTTAAATACGCATGCAAAAGTACCTACATTACATTATACTGCCTTCATTCTATCAATGGCAGAATCTACTTTTCAAAAAATATTTTGTGTAACTTCTGCTGGAAAAATCTTGACAAGCAAAAATACGTGTTTCCTATTTAAATAAGTACTTTTAAAATAGTAAAAAACCTCGGCTTAAAGATTTGAAATGTTGTCAATTGTAGACGTTTCCGATATAATTTCAGATATCTCGTTAGGATGTAAAATAACTTCTAACTTAAGTTTTTTTTCTATGATTCCAAATGTTTTATCAGCTGGCATATACGAGTGACCCGTCACTGGAAAGACAATTTCAATCGTTTTGATGGTTGATTTTTTAATAGCTACTTAGCGCAAGCACCAACCACAATACTGTTTTTATTTGGGCCGCTACAGCCGTCGGCGACCAAACGAATTGTATGTATTCCACTTTTGCTACTAGATTCGAGTCTTCTAGCAAATTGGTTTACTGTGCAAATATAAACAAAAATTATTTCGTTTGCAAGTGGAAGCTGGGAAGAACCCTCCACTAGCACGTAGCTTGGTAAGGGTAAGTTTTTTGGCAGTCAAATGTAATAATTTTAAGTCCGTCAGATATGTCTCATAACTTCTCAAAAAAGGCTTTTGCCCTTAACGAGTGAACTCTCTTTTCAGTAATTAATGTAGTTTTCTTTTCAGGGTCTTCTTCATTCTTAATCTTTTCAATCAGTTCTAAGTAGTTATGTGCCGAATAGTAATCGATCAATAATCGACTATTGATCAATTATGGTCGATTACACAGGATTTTTTAAAATTGTGGTCAAAAAATTAGTCGGTTTAAAATTGATTACAGTTTATAGATACCATAGTTGATAATGAAAATAAAAGTAATAATAATTATTAGAGAGTACTTTAATAAATCAACGAATTTAAATATGAGCGTAATATAATAATATAGAAGTAATAAGAAAGATAATAATCGTCGAGAATCTATGTTTATTTATTTACATTTCCAAGCAGTTTCCAATTTGCATTCAAAAATATTATCTGATTCAGATGGCAGAAGCCGGTTTCTTCTCAAATTAGTCATCATACCAGTTTAGGAAAAGATTCTCTCAGAGGGAACCGAGGTAGTTGGTATACACGCGTATTTCAAGTGTAACTGGTATAATTCCGGGTTATTTGTTCTCATGCTTTTTCAATATAATAAAGGATTGCTGGTTCTGTTAAGCAGCGGCAATTCTAGGAATTGTCTTAAAGTTATAATATTTTCCGTTGTGCTGGAAGATGTCGCAACATAGCTGGCCTTATTATTTTCAAAGTGATCCCAGATAGATTTTGCTTTTGCTATGTATTGAGCAGGTGCCGGTGTTACTTCTTGTCGACTTGTCGTCGGACTGTCGTGCTTAATTAATGTTAGTTCTTCTAAGCAACGCTGTTGTGCTGTTGTCGCATTAGATTCTGTCCCAAATCCTAAGTAATCCAAACCCAAATCCTAATCATATTATATGTTGCTCCTGAATCAGTTACAAATACTATATTTTTATTATTCTGATGTGAGTGCTGTTTCTTCTGTAGCTATAAAACTCAATGAATTCTTATCTCTTGATCCTGTATTTGAATTGACATTCTGACTTTGTCCTGTATTCTGTCCTCGTCCTCTATATTGACCTCTTCCTCTACTTTGACCTCGTCCTTTATCCTTTATTTTTGGCACCGATAATAGTAGAATATGGACCGTATCTTGTTCATCCATTTTTGTATTTCGCTCATACTCTCTAACCAAATTGACAAAATTATTGATATGATCCTGTAAATTGTCATTTTCACTGCACTTTAAATTCAACAGTTTTTTTCTTGTGTATAAAGCTGATAGCGTACTTTTACGTTCAAATACCTTTCTGAGGTTGTTTATCATTTGTGCGGCTGTAGTGGCGTCCCGCACATATTCTAAATATTTGACACTTAGAGTGCACACAATAAGACTCTTGGCCTTCGCATCCTTCTTTTTGAAATTTTCTGTTACATCTTTTTTAGTTAAATCTTCTGTGATTGCTTCGTAACATTTCTTTTCCTGTAGAAATAGATATAACTTGAAATGCCATGTGCTAAAATTGGTCCCTGTAAATTCGGGTAGTATTCTCGGAATTCCTTCCGTCATTTTTTACTAATTTTATTTCTGTATAAAACTTGACTATTTTAGCTAATCTGTGCCGATCTGGCTGAAAAGAGCTTCTGGGCCCATAACCTAACGGAATGTGCGGAATAATACTATCTGTTTTAGTATTAAATATTTATTTTATTCAAATAAGTAAAATATATCAATACGGCATGTCGGCTGTCAGTAGAGGAGAGGGAAGTGTTTTCTTTATACCATAGACAACGTTTTACATCCAACACAAAATACTCGTATCAATTATGTATCCGTCACTACTTCACTTCACTTATCACTATCACTTAATTTGGCTACATCGAGACTTACAGCTAAACGCTCATCTATTAGATTATTCCTTTCTTGTGAAACGACACAAGTCTCATCCTCGCTGCTGCCCATTAAAGACGGTGACGTGGATGAGGATGCTAGAAGACATTTTTCCGTTAATCTTTTCAGTCCTTCCTCTTCTCACTGTTGTAAGCTTTTTAATCGGTCTGTTCTGCATTGTTTTTTGAGCACCTTCTTCGTATGGTTTTTATTTAATTTCCCAATCTTTCCAGATCGATTCTGTCTTTGAGCTAGCAAAAACTTTTTATCTTCCTCGATTTTCATTGTTTTCATAGTGTCAAAAAGTTCTTCAAGTGTAATCTGCCATGTTTTTTCTTTATCTTGCATTGATTCGGATCGCTTCTTCTTATTTTTTTTGAGAGATTGCCATTGATTAAAGTGTTTCAGTATTTTTTCTTTCACGTGCTGTTTTTTCCGAGTAGGTATGCTTGCTTTTTCCCATACAGACAAGACTTCGAGAGCAGTAAACTCCGCAGAAGCACTGACAGTTTGCTTTCTTCGATTTTATGGTAGAAAAACAATTGTAATACTTCTTTGGTCGAAGGAAGCTTTGTCTCTAACAAAGCAGGCAAAGTTTGTCCTACTAACCACACGTCCGTTTTACTTCTTGTACATATAGAACCACTACTAGTCGATGCCATGATGTAATAGCGAGAAACTCGTAAACAAGGTGCGCACGGTAACAAGCGCCTCCGTCCCCTCTAGAAGTGATTTCGGCACTGTTTGGCGCCGCCAAAGCGGCGAGGCGCCGAGGCGAAGAAAAAATGGACACACATGAGAGACTATTTTCGAAGAGACTTCCAAAAAAATAAAAATGCTCCCACAGACAGTGCCGCTAAAAGGGTTAAAAAATACCAGTCTTTGATAAAAAAAATACCGAAGGAAATTATCAATTTACGAAACGATTTACACGATAATATTTCACACGAATCTGGAACCCAGGAAGAACACAGCGTAGAACAAGTGGATACAAATATATTACAACCTCCATCACCTATATCAACTACACCTGTAAATAGTTTAAAACGAAACAAAAAAAAAGATATATATCCTCTCCCAAATACTCGGTATCCTACATCAAAACCAACAGATATTGGATCAATAGATGGAAAACATTGCAAAATAAAGTGTCCATCAAATACAGGATCTAGTTTCTACAATTATAAAGAATATTTTTCTGTTATTTTACAAGCGGTCGTCGATGCTCATAAGAGATTCATCGCAGTGGAGATAGGTGGCAGGGGTGGACAAAGGGACATTTTATTACTCAGTAATAAATGATTTGATAGAAAGTGGCAGATACAACATACCATCGGACACATATATACCAGAAACATCTTATTGTTTACCCATACTCATTTACTTATATTTTTTTTTAAATTTTGCACGTCAAAGTAGTAGTACATACTTATATTAATGATGTCAACATATTATTTATATATTATAGAATTCGTTTATGTCATAAAAAGCACATTCAACAACCCTTTCTCTTAGTTTATTATAACATCATCTTCATTACATTCAACATACTCACACTGTGAGATACACACTGTTTCCGTATTTTTCTCTTGTGCCTTCTTTGGTGTATTTATTTTACTTGAATAGTCATTTTCTTTATCGTCTAGCTTTGGTTTTTTTTATGTTTTTTGGGTGTAATGTTTTGCTGCTGTCTTGTCGGGGGCCATCAAAGTCTTCATCTTCTTCACATTCATCTACAGAATCTTTGTCTGGAATATAGTCTTCATCTCTGTCATCATCATCATCAGCAAACGGATCTTCTTGAAAATTGGATGCGACGGAAGGAGGGAGGTCTTCATAACAATATAAATTGTCAACAAACCCCACATTCACTAATTGTCACCCTGGTTTTCGTTTTTCTACAGGGATATCCGTTGGCGCACAAGCTTTTTTTCTCGTTATTTATCCAGGTGTGTATATTTTGAAAATTGTACATTTGGGTGAACCCACTGAGACATGAGCCGATCTATTGCAGATGTATTCATCGCAAATTCTAGAGCAATATAATTTATAGAAGGTTTGACTACTTTTAAAGTTTCTTCTATGGAAAATAAAGATACTTTCTCAAGTATCTTAAAATTGATTGGTAATATGGATTGCAACTCATTTACAAGTTTCAGTGTAAATGTCAGGCAACGATGTCGTAAATTATTTTCCAGTTCATGAAGAAGGTTGTATTACCGTAATTTTGTTTCAAAAGCATATCCCAAGTACGGTTTAGGGTCCATATAACTTTCCATATTTTGACTATAAACATCGACTCTCGCAGTCGGATTTAAAATACGCCAACTAGTAGATTGAACTAAGGCATTCAAATCCTTATAAAGTTTTGTTGGATCAACGTTGTTACGTTCAAACAGCTTGTTAACAGCTTGAACTTCTCCCAAGACAGGTTTTAAATATAATAAATACAAATGGTTTACAGGGTCATTGTACATGTTATATAGTGTTTCTGCCATATAGCAATGGTTATCGCGGCTGGCAACTTCAAACAAAAGTTTCAACTCTACCCATTGCTCTAAAATACGGTTGACAGCGGGTTCAATTGAAATCCATCTGGTGTTGGACATCTGTGAAATTGATAATGGTCGAGAGCCACAGTTTATTGTTTCATAGATTTTTTTGTAATATAATCGACGGTTCGTAGAATGACTAAATCAATTGTAAGTTTCTCTGATAAGAAATTCAACATTACGTGGTAGAGTTTCTTCTGAGGCATGAGATAAAGCCAATTGTAAAGAATGGCACACGCAGCGAACTAAAACCAAATTGTCATTATCAGTTGTATTTTGTAACAAGGCATGTACTCCGTGTTAGTGCCTGTCATCACCGTAGCGTTATCTGTGCCAATACCGATCATTTTTTTGATGTCAATCTTCAAATATGACAATAATCCTCTAATGCCATTGACTATGCTGTTTGCAGTTCCATCTTCAATCTCGACCAATCCCAAGAAGGTGGATATTATTGCTTTCGTCTGAAATATCTGATTGATATTCCTAACATTTTGACTCATAGAGTAAGATCATTTATAAAATGTGGCGACATTTTTTATTATATTTGTGCATTTTGTACGATGGACTCTCTCAACTCTCCACTTTTGCTATCACCGAATCGGTGTTTACATAGTTCTGACAGATGATTCTGCTCCCTGTGTATTCATTATCTTTTTTTTTACATTACTGAGTGATTGCATGTTTTTTTTTGTCAAGTTTTTTAAGCGTTTAATAAATATATGGCATGCATACATACATACATAAACTCACGCCCGTATTCCCCGAAGTGGTGGGCAGAACTACAAATCATCAAGAAACTATTGGCAGCCACTTTTGATACATAAATCAATAAATAAATATAAAATAATAATAAATATATAAATGATAATAAAATATGTTTTTCTTTGTAAAACACTGGTTCACTTTAAGTTTGAAGCCCCATAAATATTGCGGCAGCTTTTACACAGGAACCGTATTTGATATAGGCTTCGAAGCAAACTTTCGATGTAGGATACTTTCGATATAAGGTGCTTTCTTCATCAAATACTTCCATGTGAAATATTTGACGAGGAAACTTTCGATGCAGAATGTTTTATGAGGCGTACCTTCGATACTAAGCACCTTCGCTGTAGCGACCTTTCGATGCAAATTGTTCGATGTTACGACCATCGATATAGAGTGCTTTATATGAGGTATAACTTCTATATTAAGCACGTTCGCTGTAGTGACCTTTCGATGCAAAGTGTTCGATGTTACGACCATCGATGTTTTTACTTACGATTTTATAATCCGGTCCCCACGCCAGGTTATGAGCAGAAATAGATTCGAGTTGTTGCTCAGGTGTTGGCACTTCGAAGACAACATTTTCCTTGGACCTAATCATCGAGCCAACTATTCCGTGAATCGAATACAATTGCTTGAATAATATTGGACAACACTGAAATGTGCCGTCCATTATCCAAGTCAGGGTTTTTTTTATTAGATTACATTTATATTATTTTTGGTACAAAATATTAACGCACGTCGATTATCATCAAAACTAGTATCTGAAACTAAAAACTACTCTCCGTCTATTGTTTTTAAATCATCAGGAACATTGATATCACTTAAAGATTGTGGTTTTTTAGGTTTGTATTTACCTCGAGCTCTTTTAATAATTTATGTCAAAGCATTCTTATTTGGTAATACACATGTGGTAAATGTTGGTATTGATTCTAGATTTCGGTTTATAATTTGACAAGGCTTTTCCATCGCTTTTGCGTCACGTTTCAAATTTTCTCTTAGTTTCAGGACGTCAATCTCACCTGCAATGAAAATATAGCATTAAGTAAATATTAATGTGATTGTTTTTTAATTTGATTTATTTTGAGCAATTTGTAATTTAATTATTTACCCTTTTAACACTAAACGATAAACAAGTATTATTCATAATGAAAACTAATCGACTTTCAGGAGAGAAGAAAGTCACACTCCTGATGAAGATCTTCGTACAGGATCGAAACGTAGAGGGCTAACCCTCTTTTCAATACAAACGAGTAAGCCGATCAGTTTCATTACAAATTATTTATAAATAAAAATGAGTAATTATTAAAAAATATCAATGTAATAGCCACAATAAATAATATCGTACCTACAACTTCAACTGTGCACAGGTGAATAGCTGCACGGGTAAATGGCAACGCGCGCCAATAAAGTAGGTATTACGAACAGATATCACAAGTCAAGGTCACAAGATCACAAGGTCACAAAACCTTACCGCTTCAAGAGAAAATGTAAATGAAAAACAAATAAATTAGTGTTTTTCGGAAGTTGAAAAGTATTTACAGGACAATCAGCTATCAGAGGTTGTAAAGGATCCATCAAGAGTTTTCAACATTGTGCAGATGAGACAGCATTTTTCCTCAATCCGAAGCCAGGTTGCGTTTTGGTTAAAAAAGGAAACAAAAACATATACTTAACTTCGGGTAATGAAAAAGAAAATCTTACCGTCCTTTTCACAGCCAGTGCAGCGGGCCATATAGCACCACCTATGCACATTGGGTCGAAAGTGCTATTGCAGGGACTTACGATACAACTTTCGTTTATCACATATTTGATTATGCCAATAGATAGAGCTAATCAAACACGATAAATGTTATGCCATGTCATTTTTTCCTAAACTTTACACTTTGGTCAGAAAAAAACGTTATCTGTTTTTTTTTTTTAAGAAATGTATCAAAGACAGTTAAATTTCTGCCAAGTCCATACCGATCCAGCCGCGAGACCTTATTTTCTGTAATATTTGTCTAGTTGACTACTCAAATGCAAAATCAGCATCTGCCTAAAGTTGCACTTCTTTGAATTTATGGCTTTTGTCTCGGGTACTTTGTAGTCACCAAGAATTGATTTGACTAGTACACCTGATGGTATATTGCACCTAGTTGCCTCATATATTCTTGAAGCAGTTACTGGACCTTGTCTCAATGTATGCCATAACTGGCTATCAGCTTGACCACGAGTTCTTTCTTCAATTTCATCTTTAATGTCTGTGGGTAATTCGCTTTCTGCAAACTCTTTCCACTGTAGAAAGATAATCCTTCTGAGAACGATTGATTGTATAGTCCAATAAAAGCTTGAATATTCGGCAATTATCGAATGGTTGACTTTGCATGTTATTATTATAGTAGAGATTCTTTAATTGGATGATTTTTACATGCTTCGAGAAATGATGACAGACGTAAGGAATTGGTTAATAATACTGCAGGTTGTACCCTTCTTCCCATCTCTTTTGCCAAAATAAACTTGTCCCTAGTAACAACAGCTTCAGAGAGTTTTGGCTGACTCCAGTAACAATGTACTGACGTCATTGACGGCTCATCAGTGCGCTTGATAAGCTACATAATAAAACATATGGAACGTTTGCATCCACACTCACTGGCTGCACAATCTTCGCACTTCACCTCCAATATAGATTCCTCTATCTCGTTGATGGATGCGATAACAGTATACATTTTTGAACGTATTCTTTGGGTGTCACCCTGTCCTAGATGAAACATGTTGAATATTCGCGTTTCACCTCCACGTACCCTACGTTTGTTTCTGCATAAGCGTCCCTCGGTGAAAACAACACTTTTGCTCCCCTGATTTCGGCAATGTTAAAGGTGTCTTTTTCACGCATGTATTGCAACAACATCATATAATCTACTCTAGGAAGATTTCGGCTGTCCGCCATCGTAAAACCTAGTTAAGCGTCTAGACTCCCCAGAGAATGCACCACGTTGCACATTCACTAAGATAAGCCCATGATGAGATCAAACGCTTTGTACCTTTCCATTAGTTTCTAAGTTAGTCTTAAGCTAAAAATAATCAGACATCACCAGAAGCTAAAGTATCCCGCGCTCTTGAAGAACGTCCGTGTTTCTGAAATCGTGAAGAAGAAGCTTCTTCTATCAGAAGTTATTAGTAAACAGTTGTGATAAACACAACAATTGTTTCAGACTGTTTCACCTACGTTAAGTTACCCTTTTGATGCAGTGATTTCAAATAAATAAGAAAATTAAGATTTTTCCAGAAACACGTGTATTTTTATTTGTTTTGATTAACATTTGTCAATGCTTCTTTGAAAATTTTGGTATCGTGCACTACAGAGGGTTAAGGCACCTTAGTAAAAATGAAATGTTGTCAATCATAAAATGGCAGTGTAAAAAGTATTCTGAAAACATCAACTAGCTGGCCATTAAAATTTAAGGAGTGCAAAATATTTTAAGAAGAACAAAGGGATCAGGCAATGTGGTTAGTAGAGGTGAACTACATTATAAAAGCGATCTTGCTACGCCGGCAAACATGTGTCAGCGTGGAAAAACAATATCAATGATTGAGATCCATTACCAAACGTTGTGTCTGTAAACAAAAACAAATTACGAGATGTAAAGACTTTGCTGTCTAAGCATTTTGGTGAATGGGAGAATTTACCTTTTTTACTTTTTACAAAGATATTTTGCAATCCCAAGAGACATTGGCTTCGCCAAATGAAGAAATTCAAAAAGGTTACTGCGACAAATTAATGGAAGATGTTGATGACCTACGAGTTTAAGTTACCTTTTTAATTAGTTAACTATTAAGTATATTGTAAGTGGAAACAAATAAAAGCTGACTAATTATATTGTTTTTATATTAAACTTATGCCTACTTTTTTCACAGAATTTCATCAAATTAATTGAATATCAATAAGGCATTTCAACTTTTCCAAGACTCGGATACTTCGATTATGACCTTTTTTATTTCAGAGACAGATATTATCAAGTACTCAATACCAGATACTCTGACACCAGTCCCTCAAACCATGGCTCTACATTAAATTGCTAACACGGAGGCAGCGAATGTCATTAAATACAGATGTTTGAGCTGTTTCTGTGATAATATGCTGTCCTTCAAAGGTTATTGTGAATGTTTGGATGTTAATTTGTAAGGATGTAAGTTTGAAATAAAGATGTCGAAAATAAAAATGAGAACAAAAATAACACAGATCAGAAAAATAAAGCAAAAAGAGTTATTAACCGAACAAAAAAAAATACAGATTTAAGTGAAATGAGTGACTCGGAGGAGGAACAGAAAGAAAACAGAAATAACGAAAAGAAGATTTGTAAAGATGTTGAAAAAAAAAATGAGACCGAAAATAATCCAGATCGGAAATATAAAGCAAAACGAGTTATTAAGCGAAAAATAAAAATTACAGAATCAAGCGAAATTACTGACTTGGAGGAAGAACAGAAAGAAAAAAAAATTAAGGAAAATATAGTGTGTGCTACACAACCAGCTCCCGTGACATCCCCATATAATATGATAAATTCTACACAACCTCCCAATTATGTGAGCACTAATGATATTATATTAACAGCCACGACTGCAACTTTTGATTTTGATACAAGAGACCAATGAAATAAAAATATTCGAATTTAAAATTTATTATTTGGAAAGAGAAATAAAAAAATGATTACTTACACTAATTTTGTTTTATTTATAGATATCCTAAAATTATTATTTATGTATTATTAATATACTAATAGTTACCTTTAAATAATCCTCCAAATATGTATACATATATCGCTTTCATTTCTTCTGGGATAAGTAGTGATATTGCAGCTCGTGATACTCTGTAGAACGCTTGCAAAAAGCGGTAGCTTTTCCCAGTTACTACATAGCATAACGATAGAGTTAAGAGAAAAGCAATACCTGCAGAAACTGCTTTTACATATGGATGTAACTTAGTTTCTGAAGGTATTGCGTCTCTCAGTTTAGTTTTTTCCCTTTGTATCATTGGAGTAATATTTTCTAACAATGTGTGAAAATGTTGCACATCCATTCGTAAAAGTGCTCTAAATTCAGGAAGACCTTCTGAATGTAATTCACTAATAATCGTGTTTATGGCACCTAATTCAGGTCTCCGTAAAATCCATGGTCTAGTCCAAATTTAATTTTGTTGTTCTAGCAACATTTCCTTCAATTCTTGTGCTAGGAGCGGTATGAGCAACTTTGTGTACTTTTTAATTATTGTTTTTTTATCCATATCCCTAGCAGTTTATGTTGGAACTGAACTGACTGCCTGACTCGACGCAAAGGTCTAAAATACGTGTAAACACCTACTCGCCCAGCCAACTCTCTCGGCCTAGTATCATTATACTCTCATACCACTCGGTAGGTGCGATCAAGGCATAAATATAAGGAGGCTCAGAAAATGGAAGGTGTTCGACTTCACAAGATTCCACAGCTGCGCGCATTCAAGCAGACAGTTGCAGAGAGTATGATAGAAGAATGTCTATACCCTGTGACTGAAAATGAAGTCGATGATGCCTTTCATGCGGAAGAGAACAGTAATGCTCAGGCTCGCGTAGGTTTGAGGGGCAGACCTCCCATGGTTCCGGTTCCTTACAGTTACTGTAACAGTTAACAGCGCCCCACTATGGAGGCGCGAAGACATGAAGAGGAGGGTGAATGGGAATTTGAAATGAAATAGGCAGTGCTATTTATTAATTATTTTATTTTTGAATGGATTGTTTTCTGGATCACATGTACTCAAAGTAAATTCTTGCACACATTGATGTCTGATGAGATTTTTTCGTGACAATTACACGCCTTCTTCGTCTAGGGCGTCGAGGAGTGGAGTAAATGGGTGCATCTGAAATAAGAAACACAAAATAAAAAAAAATGCAACTCTAAATCGACAGAAACTAATAAACATCCTACTACGCCACATCCATACCTAGTCCATTCTGTTGAGGGCAATTTTTTTTTGTGTTCTAACGGTAGATAAATATGAAAAGTAAAACAATATTAAAATAATTGGCCGTAACTGGATATTTGTGTATATCATACATATTAATCATTGATATCACATCTTGATGTGTAAACTTATCACTTTCGACTCTTGTATGTTTCTCTGGAACTTCAACTTTGCTGTAGGAATGGTCTTCATGCAGTCTCCTCTTGCAGAAATTGTGCTGATGAGAGACATTTTCTGAAAAGTAATAAATGTTTCAGTGAGTTGCATTCTCAGACTTCTGCCACTGTTCTTTTCACTAGCAACTGTCCCAAACAGACCAACTTATCGGAGCAGAACAACAAATAGAGCATCGATTGTTAATAGAATAGGCACTTATACATTATTTTAAATAAGTCTGTGGATACTTACTGGTTCCACCGGCGTCGTGGTGTAAGCCTTGGGGCATATCAGTACTGATCTCATCAGCACTAAATAATGTTGGATAGGCGTCGACGCGGAGGCGAGATCTCACGCGTGGCGATGAGAAAAACCTTTTCTGCTTTCGTAAGTTCAGGACGTTTCGCAATCTTTCAGAACCAATGCACTCTACCCATTATTGGAGTTCTATCTCAGATTTTGGAAATCTATAAAAAATTACGTCCTTTCGTGTACTATCACAACTCACAACTCTACACTTATGGTACATGGTGAAAGTTAGATAATACAGCTACAAAATTTGAGAGAGGAACTTTGAAAATGTCATGTCGAACAAGATGGCGACTGGTCTTTGCACTCTGGCATGGCAGGCGAAATAGGAAAGAAGTATGAAGGAGGGGCGGGGTGGAACTGTCATCTTCTATAAGAGCAACCATAGACATAATGCGAAAATGATATGTATAACCGCCCATGGTACATGCACGCGCATTGCGAGAACACGTGTGCACTTGACGCAAAAACAAACAATCGTCGTGCTATTATTGTTATTTTTGTGTAAGAGTAGCAACAGTGACCGATTATATTTCGCCGTGAGATCTGCAAAAAAATGCAAATATTTTCAGTTTTGTATCTATGAATAAAAATGGTATCGACCATCCGCAGTATTATTTGTTATGACGTACTGAGCAATGATGCTATGAAACCGTCTCGTTTGGAACGCCATTTGTCAACAAAACACAGCGCTTGAAAAGATAAGCCGAAAGAGTTTTTCGCTTCCAAATCTGCAAATTTGAAGCGCATGAAATTGGATAGTACTGGAACCTTTGCTCAGTCATCTGAGAAAGTACTCGAAGCTTCCTATGAATTGTCGCTACTTATTGCAAGAAAAGCTATACTACCGGAGAAACACTCGTTAAACCCTGCTATTGAAAGCAGCTGATATCGTTCTTGGAACAGAAAATAAACAAAAATTTTCACAAATACCTCTTTCTGATAATACTGTGAAAAGCCGTATTGATGATATCGCTGAAGATATAAAAAATCAATTAGTGGAGGCCGTGAAGGAATTATGTTTTTTTGCAATACAGTTGGATGAGAGTACGGATGTTGCGCAATGTTGTCAACTGCTAGTTTTCGTTCAGTACTTACAAAAAAAAACGAAACAATCAAAGACTAGTTGGTGTTTTCAACAGAGTTAACGACAACTCCGAAGGCAATTGATATTATAACAGCGCTCTCTGGATTCTTTGATAAACATGAACTACAATGGACAAAGTTGATAGGTGTGTGCACAGGCGGCGCTACGGCGATGCTTGGATCTCGTTCAGGATTCGTGCAGCACTGTTTTATACACCGTCAAGCCTTGGCAGCTAAAACACTTTCAAACGAACTGTATGACGTCTTAAAATTATGCATTAAAATTGTAAATTATGTTAAGAAGAGTGCATTAAACACGCAGCTGTTTACAGCTCTCTGTGAAGATTTGGGCACAGAACACAAGACGTTGTTATTTCATACAGAGGTGCGCTGGATCTGAATTCACCCCTTCCAATTATAAATTTGCGTGGGAATTATTAAAAAATAGGTATCATAATGAGCGACTCTTGGTACACAACTATGTCAAAGCATTAAGCCTAATGCTTCTCTTGCGGAAATAGCGTCAAAGTACAACATACATAAATCTGTTTTGAATAGACATAGCAAAAGAGGTATGAAACCTCAATGAGTCCAAACGGCGCTGTCAGAGGAGGCTGAGTTGCAGCTCATAAAAAATATCAATAAATGTGCTGAGTGGGGCTATCCAATCGATACTATGGATTTGCGTTTCATAGTTAAAATGTACCTAGATACATTAGGAGTAATCAACAAAATATTTAAAAACAATTTTCCTGGTGTTGACTTCGTGCAAAGTTTTTTTAAAAAGGTACAGTGACTAAATATCTCAACGGATATGTGAGAAAATAAAAAGAGTGAGGGTGGCTGCATCCCCTGATGCAATTCGGAAATACTTGCAGTGAACTGCAGAAAACTTTAGAAGGAGTGGAATTATCTAATATTATTAACTACGGCGAGACCAACCTCTCTGACGATCCGGGACGCAAAAAAGTGCTGATGAGAAGGGGCTGCAAGTATCCTGAGAGAGTGGTTGGTTAACCATTCAAAAAGTTCTGTCTCAATAATGATGGCTGGTTGGTACTGCCGATGGTAAAATGTTGCCACTGATAGAACTGGACACTACTGACTTAGATACTTCCATCGAAGAAAACGATGTGATAAAACGCAAAACCTATAAGAAAAAAATACTGTTACAAAACCAAATGAAATCTGATAAACGTGATGAGGTTGGAAGTAAATATCCAAGATTCAGAGGACGAAATAGACCAACAAACAAATACCCAACAAATAAGAATTGAAACTGAGACAAACAAGCTATTACTGAAATAGAAATCGTTCTAGAGAAAGACAAAAATATAACAAATAACGAAGAAAGTCAAGCTCCAACAATAATTCAAAATAATGATAACTTAGCGAATGAAACTGTCAAGAGTACCTTGACTAAGACAAGTACTATTGATGAGAGGAAAATAATACATGCTGAGAGTGAAGTAAATACTAAAGATTCTGAAGATAAAATAGACTACCAAACAAATATACAAGAAATTAGAGTTGAAACAGAGGCAGCTACAAGTAGTTCACAACAAGCTATTTCTGAAAAGGAAATGGTTCAAGAAACAGAAAATATAAGAAACATTGAAGAAAGGCAAGCTACTAGTACAGTCAGAAGCAAGATTAGGTTGTTGCTAATTTTTTGAACACGCAGGTTGTGCCAATGTTTTTGGTTCACTAGTTTTTTTTTTAGATTGTATGTAAGTTTATTATGTCATCATTGGTTATGCATCATAATGCTAAATTAATGTTTAACCATAAAATATACCGACCTTGGAGTTGTAACTAGATGTAAGTGTATGATGTACCCACCTTGGAGTACCAGAGAAATTTAGTTTTCGTTTCATAGTAAAAAAAAAAACACATTTGTCATCATATATCGTTAAATATTAGTTTTTCGGTAAAAACACAAATATTAAATGTTGATTGTATCGATTTTTTCTATCGATTGGCATAACAAAATACCTAATGGTTTTTGACAAAAAAAAATCGTAGGTTCCTTTTTTCAAATTCGATCCAGAGTGCGTCCCTTTCTTTTCAGCGGATTAGCTAATGAGGTATGACTTAAAATTAAATTAAATGGTGCCTACAGGTATTAGCACCATTTTATTCTTAAACTTAAAAAATCTAACTGCTTTATTATTGCAAACCAAAAAATAAAGACCAAAGAGACTTACTTTTGTGCCCGTGTGTTGTATATTGTATCGTAATAAAGATGTTGTAAGAACTTAATTAAAATATTTTATTTTAAACTATTTAACAAAAACTGTCACACTTTCAAATTATTTTTTTAATTACTCAAAAGTAAATTTTAAAACTATTATTTTTTTTAATTTTCAAAATCTTTGTTGTTTATTTTAATTTTTGGAGGTTTATAGATAGGTATAGAACAAAAAATATTTCAGACCATTCCCATAAAAAAAAGTTAAATTACACACCAATACAATTATCAGAACAAGACACATATAAACACAAGGTAGGTAATTTAAAAGTTAGGTATATAATATGTAGAAATATATTAAACAATTCCAATAAAAAGGCGTTAGATAAGTGCAGTGTGAACACACCGTAAGCGAGACGGCCGCGCAGTACCTATTGTATCGAGATGAGAAGTAATTACATGGTCAGCAATTATAAAATTTGGCGAGCCACCCAAAAGCAGCATTTAAATAATTTGGTCAGCATACAAAGATTTTGTTTGCAATAAAAAAAATCAGGCAGCAATTCTTGTTCCGCAACTAATTTTGATAATGGTCAAAAATTAAATCATACATAGGCAGCCAACAATAACATGAGTCTGCATAATAAACATTCAGTCCGCAAAATAACTACTTGAGCGGCAAGATTTCATGATTGAGCGGCAGAAAAACATGTCTATAAGCAGTATATTTGATTGGTATGCATATTTAAAACATGGTGAGCAAAATAACTACTTGGATTGCGTTTTTGTTGAAAAAGCGGCAATGTACGTTAAAAGTGGGCGGAGCAAGAGCAGGCGCGTGACACGAGCAACCAATCGCGTGCGAGTATTGTCATTCGATGATTATGCGGCGATTATTAACAGTCAAATTACAGTGGTAACAACGTGTTTTAAAGAGATTTGTGTGGTTTTTGTGATTTCCTAGTAAAATGGATAATAATTTTATTGAAGAAGGAATACAACTAGTTCCCGACTACGAATCGGATTCGGAATGCTGCACTGACAGTGAAGAATCGGTGCTGGTGGCTAAGAAGAAACCAAAACTGTCTTTTGACTGGAAGTTAGTTCAAAAGTTTGATAACATCGAACAAGCCAAAACATTCGTGAAAGCTGAACGTACTTGGTCCGAAAATTATTGTCATCAAACAGAGGAAGGAAAAAAGACATACTATAGGTGCAATAAATTGAAACGTCGTGGTCCACAGTGCTCTACAAGAATGTATTTGTTATTCGAAAGCACCTCAGATTCAGTGTTAATGTTCAAAACGAATGCTGATCATGACCATGATGAAAAGAAGGAGTTTACCTCGTCGTACGGTTTGAGTGACACCGTGAAGAAGGAAATTAATCGATTATTTGATTTAAAAATGAAACCAAAAGCTATAATGGAAAGTCTATTAAAAATGAAAAATATCAAAGTTCCTAAAATGTCTCAGTTAAGAAATTATCTGAGTGATCGTCGTCGTACTATATACGGCCAATCTACCATAAGTTTAGGAGAGCTTAAAGCTTGGATTCATTCACACTCAAGTCTTCCTTTGGATCCGCATGAAGTTTTTGTGCTTTGTTACCGAATTGATGACAGTGATGAACAAAATCCCATTTTTCGGTTTGTTATGTCTACTAAATATTTAATTGAAATTTCCAAAGATGCCAGCGTCGTTCATGCAGATGCCACGTACAAGCTCATCTGGCAGGGTTTTCCTGTATTGGTCTGTGGAACCACGGACCAAAACCGCAAAATCCACCCTCTATGTGTAACGGTTTCAAGTAATGAAAAAAAAGAAGATTTCAAATTGATGTTCCAAGGACTTAAGGACAAAATACAAGAAATTTTTGAAAGTTCTTGGAATCCAAAAGGTTTGTGATGCTGCTAAAAGCATACAAAATGCATTTCTAGAAGTTTTTGGAGAACATGTCGTAGTTCGGATGTGCTGGGCACACGCAAAAAGAAAAATTCAAGAGAGGATAGAAAGGATTAAGAACAAGGTGCTGCGTGATAATATCTTAAATGATGTTGATTCATTGCATTCTATTACAGATGAGAATATATTTGACGCAGCTTCCGAAGCATTTCTGCAAAAATATAAAGATCAGATTGAATTTGTCACGTATTTCAGAGCACAGTGGTTAACACAAAACCGCAATTGGTTCCTGGGAGCGGCTCCCAACTCTCCATCAACCAATAACGCTTTGGAGTCTTTTAACAGAGTAATAAAGGATAGCAATACACTCCGAGAACGCTTCCCTTTGTCCAGGTTTTTGGTGGTTGCAAAAGAAATGGTAAACCAGTGGTCTAATAAATATATTACTAACCCAGAAGACAATTACATTGCCAACGTACCCTCTTTAACTACGAAGCACTGGACTGAAGCTTACTAGTGGGCAAAAAAAAACAAAAATGGTGACCCTGCTACGTAAAGACGACAAATACAATTATTACCAAATTCCTGCTGCTCAAGCAACTAATTGTGAAGTTTTCGACGCACAATGGGAAAGTTTTGACGATTTCAAGAAACAAAATTTCAGCAAGTGGCTTGTCACTTTGCCAATTGAAAGAAACGATTGGATAAAAGGGAGATGTGACTGTCCAGCTTTTTTTAATTTATATATATGCAAGCACGTGATTGGTTTGGCGATTCGCTTAAAGTATGTGGTTCCTCCGCTTGAAGCTAAAAATATTCCCATAGGGGAAAAAAGAAAACGTGGCCGTCCGTCAAAAGCTAAACGGGCATTGATAATACAATAAAATTATTAAGCTAATAATAATAATACGCTAATTTCAAGAACCTTCCTAATCGTTTGATAACTTTTTGATTTGATCTCATTTATAATTATAAGAATGAAACATTTTGTTTATATTTCATTTTAACACATTGTATAAGAAGTTGCATTGTATAAGAAGTTACAATTATATTTTATAATAATAAAAAAATATTTTATTAATTTACACTTCTATAAATAATAAATACCCAAAAAAACACATCCACTCAGAGAGTAAATAAATTAAATAATCTTTGTAAGGAATGCGCCCATTTTGCGCATGACAAGTAAAGTATTTTTGCTACTCTTATATGCAGCACAAAATGCATTTTTTTGCTTACACTCTGAGTGCTTACCAAAATTTTATTAAACATGAGCAGCTGATTGCAGTTTATATAATTAATATGCTGTACAAAAATAATTACAGCCATCCAGAATGACATAAATTGCTGATTGATTTTGAAATGTTTGCTGACCATGAGTTGCTGACCAATTAGCTATTTCTGCTCACCGATTATATTTTTCTGCTCACAGAAATAACAATACTATGCTAACCATTTAATTGACACCCTATCGAGATTGTATGGACCGGCGTGGCGCGTCGGCCGGTCCGTCGATGCGTTTGTATGAACACACTACGCGTTACCGGTGCGCACATTCGTGTGGACAGCGAGACACAGCTGGCGTGTCGGTAGCACATTCGTTGGTACAACTTTCGTGATAGCTATGCGTGTGCGTAGAGCACGCCTCGAGGTTCCATATGCGCATATTTGTCACATGGGTCTAGCAGCTGAAGTGTTAATCTTGTAAAACCAAAATGTCCTACAAGGACCGCAACATCAGACATTTGAAAATCAATATTATCGTAACCCGGTACCACAACGAAGAAATTATTTGTCACAAGAGCAGCGTAATCAAGCTTCTGTTGAAGACTTTCAACATTATCAATCACAGCAATCTAGTGTGCCAAATAATTTAGCACATTATGGTTATACTACAGCAATGGGATCGCCAGTAACACACACTCCGTCGCCAGCACCAACTGTCAGCAGGAATCGGAATTAGAGTTATTCTGCGATTAACATTTTTTTTTAATTTCTTTTCTGAACAAGTTGATTTGATTTCATTGATTTATAGATGTTGATTAATAAAAAACTTACCTCAATGTTATTATGAGTTTTTCTTCTGGTGAAATGCAATATCGCACAGCGTAACTATCTGCTACGAGTTCATCGTTTATGAGAGCCAGTAACTCATCAAATGACTTGATGGACATTCTGAAGAAGTTAAAAAATTTGGGTCCGAATTGCCTTAACTTAGGATACAAAACTATGTACTGGCTTTCAGTCAGCCTGTGTGACAAAATTGGGTGGACCCAATATCTGCGTCTTCTGTCGCGTCGTTTCAGCCGTCGGTATAGAATCACTGTTAAAACTGTTTCAACGTCCATCTTCAACAAATGTAAGAACTGTACTGAATACCATGACGGTCGCGGCAACGCGCGTTCGACGCCTGACAAGCGCGTGTCATGTAAACACTATACAAAAATTTTACGCGCGTTGATCGCGCGTTGAGCGCTTGTCATCTGAACGTAGCCTAAAAGTGCGTGAGATAGCTGAGACCTGTAAGATGTCATATGAACGTGTACAAAATATTTTGCACCAACATTTGTATATGGAAAAGCTCTGTGCAAGATGGGTGCCGCGGTTGCTAACTGTCGACCAAAAATTGATTCGAAAAAACATTTCTACCGCCAATTTGGCGTTGTATAAGCGTAACCCAAGCGAATTTTTGCGTCGATTCGTAACCGTTGACGAAACTTGGGTCCACCACTACACTCCTGAAACCAAAGATCAGTCTAAACAGTGGATTGGATCAGGGGAACCAACTCCAAAGAAGGCAAAAAAAAATTTTCGGCGAACAAGGTTATGGCTACTGTTTTTTGGGATGCAAGAGGTATTATATACATTGATTACCTTGAAAAGGGTAAAACTATCACTGGTCAATACTACGCAGACTTATTGCAACGTTTGAGCCACGAAGTGAAAATTAAACGACCTCATCTGGCGAAGAAAAAAATCTTGTTTCATCACGATAACGCACCAGCGCACACGTCAATCGTTGCGATGGCTAAAATCAACTATCTGAACTTTGAATTGATGCCGTTCCCTCCCTACTCTCCAGACCTAGCCCCAAGTGACTATTATCTGTTTCCTAACCTCAAAAAATGGCTTGGCGGTAAGAGATTTGCGGACAATGAAGAAGTAATCGAAGCTGTAAATGGGTATTTTGAGGTGCTTGACAAATCAGTCTATAAAGATGGCATTACTAGACTAGAACACCGCTATGAGAAATGTATCAGCCTTGGAGGAGATTATGTTGAGAAATAAAAAAAAATCTTAAAAACGTTGTTTCTATTGTGCTTATGTTTTATTCGTATGTTTATGTCCTTTGTATATGTTGTTGTGCAATAAAGTATTATTGATTGATTGATTGATTTTTCTGGGTCAGGCCGAAAACTTATCAATCCACCCTCGTATGAGAAGAGTTATTACTTTTTCTAAGAAAGTTGTGCAATAACAGACATGTCATTGTTATAACTGGAATATTACCGATATCCAAATCAATTGGCTTTCTGAATATTCTGAACTTGGATGACAGAATAATAAAAATATTTTCAACTACTACTCGAGATTTTGCTAACCGCATATTGAATATTCGTTTCGGAGAATTTATTTCATGGTTGTTTGGATATGGTTTCATGATATTATTATGTAAAGCAAAAGCTGCGTCACTTAAAAAAACGTAGGGAATGTCGACATTATCAGTACCGGATAATGAACATGGCTTAGGAAGATAGAGCCTATTGGATGAAATTTTCTCCCATAACGTTGAGTTTTTGAACACACCGCCATCACTGATCCTACCTACAGAGGACGCCGTAGCAACTGGTTCTGCTACTTTATATAATCAAAATTCAATTGAACCATCACAAAGTAGACGTACTCTTCGGCGACGTGACAACCCACCGGAAGTGCAAATTGCAAGCAGACAAATGACCGAAGCATTCCATACTTTAAATAAAATAACTACTACTACTAGCCACTTCTAGTAAAATATAGCTCCGAGGAACTAACAACAAAGAATAGTTGCTTACCAACTTTTAGTATCTATTAATTCATACCTACCCACCGTTTGTGTTACATTGTGTGCAGTGCGCTCACTTTACCTCAACCCACTACTACCCTATTTTTTATATTTCTATATTATTTTTGTGACTCTTTTCTTATGTAAGCGAATGTAATTCTTTATGAGAAAAACCATCATCATCATCATTGGCCTTATCCGTCTGTTTCAGACGATTTATGACGTCATAAAATAAAGCTCTTCTTAAACCCGAAAATAATAAGTAATGAGCCAGAAAAGGATGGTGCCGAGATTGAAGACGAGTGTGATATATTTGGCAGATTAATTGCCAAAAAACTGAAGAACTTGCCTGATTATAAAAGAGAAGATTTAATGTTTGATGTCCATGCACTATTTAAAAAATCACGTGTTGAAATATCTCCATCAGTTGAATCGTTTCGGTTCTCTACACCAAAGCCTACATCACATCCTTCATTTACTTCTAATAAGCGGCCTAAATCTGAAAATACCGACTTCCATTATGCACTTCCGTACTGACGACCAGAACAAGATGCTGACGAAAATATGGAAGGGATAGAGGCCCACTCTCCAGAAAATGACAACCCAAATATTCTAGCGAAGAGATACCGTCCAGCGAATGTACCTTCAGAGGCGAAACGTCATGACAGTTACGAACATTTTCCGGTTTTTGGCGAGATCGAAACCCTCGATCCTGTAGATTCTACAGGATCGAGGGTTTTCGATCTCTAGTGTAGAAGGTTGTTCAAGCCGATCCAAGATAAGATGTGAAGAATGAAACGTGTACCTTTGCCTTAACAGAAAAGGCAAGTGTTTCACGTTATTTCATAAGCAATAAATAGAAGATAAGTTTTCTCAGATTTTATTACAAAGTGATTAAACCAAAATAATGTTTACAAAATTATTGATCTCAAGAAGAAATGTTTAAAAATTTAGTTTTTTTATTAAAATATAATTTAATTACAGAAACTAATAGATAATTACGAATAAACAAGTCTTTTTAATTCCTCTAAAATTACAGATAGCAAATGTATACCTAGAAAAATTGAGGTAGACAAGGTAAAGCCGATATCGCACTATCGTGACTTGAGGTTGTAGTACCGTATTTCTTTCAGCCTGCGGATTAGTTACAGGGGACCCGTTTTATAGTTTTTTTTGTGTAGTATTGGACACAGCGCCATCTCGCCTTGTTCAATGTTAGAGCCCGTCCACACGGCGCGTTGCGTCAGCGTTGTGTCGACGACGCAGCGCTGCCGTTGCGTTGTTTTACATACAAATAAGGGCGAGGCCCCATTAGTGCGTTGCGCTGCGTTGCGTCGTCGCAGCGTCGTCGCTGCGTCGTTTTCCATACATTTTTTATGACATGCCCCATTAGACCGTTGCGTCGTCGCGCGCGACGTTTCAACGGATCGACGGACAAGAGACGAAGCGGGAGGGAGGGTGATGCGCTGCGTTGTCGGAGCTCCGCTGCGACGACGGACAGTGATGCACTGCTAGAGGAGGAAGCTAGACGAGCGTAACGACATTTTTTATTTTACCATGAGTGAGCAGGATATTGATATAGATTTTCTCATATCCTTGGTCCAAGAAAGACCCATTATATGGGATAAATCACACGAACATTACAGTGATAAATTTCGTAAAGCGAATGAATGGGTAGCTGTTTGTAAAAAAATATTTCAAGATTACGAGGAGTTTGAGGACCAAAAAAAGAACAAAATTGGTGAGTTGTTATTTATTATATTATTTATAAATTCAATACATAAGTTAATTTATATCTTTTTCAACTGCCATGGTAAAGCCCCTTCTGGACTCATAAAGTAATTAGCAAATTGATCTCTGATAAAATTTTCGGCTAATGATTCTTCATTGCTATGGGGTCTCAATTGTGAGAACCTACTTATTGCCATATTGTCTTGTTGTTTTAACCCATCGTGTTGTATAACAAAATTGTGTAAAACACAACATGCTTTCGCAATATTAATAGTTAAATCATATGACGTATCAATTGGCCTATGTAAAATGCGCCATTTATTTGCCATGATCCCAAATGCACATTCCACGTATCTACGTGCTCTGCTAAGGCGATAATTATAAACTCTTTGTTTCACATTGAGATTGGATCCGCCGTATGGGCGCATAACATGCTTACTTAAACCAAAAGCTTCATCACCGACGAGTACATAAGGGATTGGTGGCTCGTTATTATGATCATTTCCAAGTGGTTGAGGATCAGGCAATGGTAATTCATTTCTCATTAAAATCTTGTACAGTGTCGAATTTCTAAAAATAGTAGAATCACTTTCCTTACCATATGCACAAACGTCGACAAAAACAAACTTATAATTTGAGTCAACAACCGCCAGCAAAACAATTGAAAAATAATTTTTATAATTATAAAACAGAGAGCCACTTTTGTCTGGTTTTATTAAACGTATATGTTTCCCATCAATTGCCCCGAAGCAATGAGGAAAGTTAGCTTTGAGATCAAAATCTAATGCAATATTTTGTAGTTTTTCTACTGTGATCTCTTCTATGTACTGTGGTCGAACATATTTCCATATAGCTTGACAAACTGACGAAATAGTTCTAGAAATTGTTGCTCTTCCACGTTTAAATTTGAAATGCAAGTCGTTTATCGAATTTCCGCTGCCTAAGTACCTGAAATAGAAACACAAAAAAATAAACAGGGTGGCCCATTTAGATTGGTCAGTGTAGACAAGTTAGGTACTTACACATTTTTTTCTTTCTTTGCAGGTAACGAGGTTGTGAAAAAATGGAGAAGCGTGAAGGACAACTTTTTTCGATACGTAAAAAAAATAAAAGAAAACAGTTCGTCTGGATCAGGGGCAAAACAATTGAAGAAATATCATTACTACAATCAGTTGCTGTTTTTGATGAAAGTTGCCCAAAATAAAACTGATAGTAGCCTTGAAATGGTGTCTGAAGAAACGGAACGAAATGAAAACACAGCATCATCTTCTCCATTTCCTACAAAAGAAATGTCCTCGTTACCCCCAGGTCCTTCTCGCTACGTGCCTGCAAGCCGTAAGAGATCAAACCAAGCAATAGATGATTTCGAGGCGCAAGCTTTAAAAGCGTTGCAAGAGAAAGAAAACCGCCACTTATCATTTTTCAAAGGAATTTTGCCTTCTTTGGACAGCTTTACGGAATTACAAACTTTGACATTCCAAAGCAAAGTTATAAATATCATTACCGAAATTCGGTTCGGGGAACAGACTCAATCAACAACATGGCAGTCACGCGGATATCAAACTGGACAACAGTATCAAGCAACACCATTGCAGTCACGCGGATATCAAACTGGACAACAGTATCAAGCAACACCATTGCAGTCACGCGGATATCAAACTGGACAACATGCCCAGTCACCATCGCCATCATCGTATCGAACAGATGAATTCGAAGCTACCTACTCAACCAACACTACGATTAATAATTTTACTGATGATAGTCAAGAAGAAGATTATAACTTTGTTTTGTTGCCTAATAGTAATACTTAATAAAGATAATAAATTAATAACTGATTAACATTACGAGTATTATGATATTTGAATTACTTACCTCAATGTAATACCAATCATTTCAATTGGTTCTAAAGGGTCCCTGAATTTGGTATATTGCTTTTTTATATGTGGTTTTAAGGTTTCAACCAAATTATTAAAGCTGGCCACACTCATTCTAAAAAAATTAAAAAATGTATTTTCATCTAATAACAACTCCCTATATTCCTGCATAAAAAACTGACCATCACTATTTCTTAATGCTATCAAAGGAGATATCCAGAATCTTCTATGATTTCTACGTTTATTTCGGCGGTGCCGTAATAAAAGCAACAAAAGAACACGTTTGTATCTATCCATTGCAAAGGCTGAACTGAGACGCAGCTGCGTCGGCGTGCATACCCTCTTGCGTTGCGTTGGCGCAGCGTCAACGCAACACAGGTGTGGCATACAATGCGTTGTTCCGTTGCGATGACGCGACGCAACGCAGCGCAACGCACTCATGGGGCCTCGCTCTAACCAAGGTGTTCACACGGCGCGTTGCGTCGTCGCAACGCACACATGACGTACAGCAGCCCCCGAGACGAAGCGGGAGGGGGTGTACTCGTGCGACGTCGGATCGCCAGCGCTCAGTTGCTTGTGCGTTGACAGAGGACACGGAAGCTCATTTCGTTTTACGTTTACGTTTTTGTATTTAGTTTTATTTGTAGGGTAAAATGAATACCATTGAAGAACTTGACATAGATTACTTGATTACATTGATACAGGAAAGGGAAATTATATGGGACAAATCAAACGTAGATTTTAAAAATAAAAATTTAAAAACAAAAGCCTGGGAAGACATATCAAAAGTTTTATTTCCTGATTACGAGAATTTCACAGCTGAACGAAAATACAAAGTTGGTGAGTTCACAGTACAGATATTTATGTTTTTTTTTATTTAAGAGGGCTTTCAAGATTTTCTTGCACCGCCAATTCCGCGATCAGTACAAAATATCTCGACACTCTAAAATTTTAAAACTAAGGGAATCTAGATTAGCGTGAGTACTATGTTATTACTTAGCTCAAACTAACCTAGACTACGCTGAGTAGGTATAAAATATTATTTTTTTACTGATCGCGGAATTGGCGGTGCAAGAAAATCTTGAAAACCCTCATAATACAATTATACCTTATTTAGCTGCTGTTGCATACATTTTGATTCAGTAGGTATTGCTTTTTGTATGTAACAGCTGTTATATTTCCACGATTCCAGAGTCGGTCACATAGTGTTTGTTAACGATATCTGAATATGTCATTAAATTTTATCGAGTAATTCACTATGTATAAATTATTAAATCATGTTTACTATTGGTTTTGCAGGTAATGATTTAATAAAGAAATGGAGAAGTGTAAAAGATAATTACTTCAGATATTCAAAAAAATTAAAAGAAGCATCAAAATCGGGCTCGGGCGCTACGAAACTGAAGAAGTATCATTTATATAATCAACTTCTTTTTTTGAGAAAAGTGGAACAAAATGCCACCGAATCTAGCTTAGACTCGCCTAGAGAAATCAACAATGAATCTACGTCTACAAATGATGACATTACCACAGACAACACTCCTCGCTATGTTCCAGTCGCGCGCAAAAGGGCAATGCAAATGGATGAGTTTGAAAGAGAAGGACTAAAACTTCTCAAGGAGCCGGAAAATCGCCATATGTCCTTTTTCAGAGCTATATTGCCATCTATTCAAGAATTTTCCGACCGAGAAACTCTCCGTTTCCAAAGTAAAGTTATACAAATTATAGATGAAATGCGGTATGGACAAACATCATCATAATTATGTGAGTGGCACATCAACGTCTCACCAACCATCATATGGATATCAAACAGCAAATTTTCAAAGTACATACATTTCTAATTCAATTACATCTCCAGAAACATCTCAAGTAAGTGAAGAAACTGTATACGATTTTTCTAATTTGTAATTACTGGATGATATCTCTCTTAAATAATGTCTAAATTTAAAATTATCACAATTGCTGATTATTTGTGAGTTGATTACTAATTAAACAAACAAAAAAAACTGTTATATTTTTATTACTTAAATATATTTATATAGTTACCTTAAAGTAATTCCCAGCATTTCTACTGGTTCCACTGGATTCCTCATATTAGTATAGTTTTTTCATAAGTGTGGTTCTAAGGACTTCAATAAACATTCGAAGCTGGATACACTCATTCTAAAAAAATTATAAAACTTCTTTTCGTCTAATAGCAACTCCCGATATTCTAAAAAAAAACTGTCCATCACGATTTCTTAATGAAATGAAAGGACTGATCCAGTACCGTCTTGTGGTTGTGTTGCGTCGATTTCGGCGGTGACGTAGTAATAGGAGCAATGCTAGACGTCTTTTCCGATCCATGATTTGCTATAGACTGCTGCGCCGACGGAACGTCAAGACTGCGTCATAGTAACGCTGCGATGGCGCAGCGCCCGTGTGGCCGGCTATGCGTCAAAATATTTGCGTTGCGACGACGCAACGCAACGCGCCGTGTGGACGGGTCCTAAGGTCCGGGACCATCGACTTGCTATCGTTGAGCCCCGTAGTCGGCGACTTTCCACCAGTAACCGGAAGATGGCGTGTGCCGATATTATATAGAAGGCTATATCTTGGAGTCCCTTGTCAAGCAGATGCTGAAGAATGTTGGTGTCAATATTTAATATACATCGGGAATTTTCGGTCAGTCTTCTGTCCTTGGACTTGTTGATAAATTGCATTTCGGGTGTGCGACGGCGGCGTCATCTATGTATATGACGGTTGAGGTTTTGCTGGCTTTGTCCGTGTCGTAGTCATTGAATTGGGCGATTTATATAGTCCTGCGCCTGCGAGCTGCCGCATTCCCCAGACAGCGCTCCGCCGAGCGGGTGTGTCCACACCTTCAATTTTTCAATGTGTGAATTTCGGGCGGTTTATAAGCGTGTGACCGGTGGCTCGCAACTCCGTCGCACGCGCCGCCAAATCTTCATAGATTTTTATTCTGGTAAGTTATAAATTTCTGTCATGACTCGTGAGTGTTAGTGTTTGCGGTCAAGATTCTAATATGCGATTTGTTCTGAATAGATGTGGTTTTGGTGTCCGTGGCGTGGACACCTTGCTCCGCCATTTTGTCCCAGTGTCGTGGCATCGACGTCATCGTACGTTGGCCGCATACGTGGCTTCTCGACCTCCGACAGGTGAGTCTTTTTGTATGATTTTGGGGAGTTAGTTAGGTTGTGCCTCCGCCCCTAGAGGTTTGATTTACCCCTGTGCGTTTTGTCCGCAGGAGGTGTTCTATGACGGCTGTTTTATACGGGCTGTACGAGTGTTTAGTACGGCGTGTCAGGTACGGGTGTTTTGTACAGCTGTTCCGTACAGCTTATTGGTAGCTGCTCCTTGTCGGCTCAGCTTCCTTCCTGCCGTCGCTATCAAACGAGCTAGGGAGGTTTTTATAACACCTTATTTTTTAATGCTTAACGAATGACCAGTGGCCTTGAATACCTGGAATGTACCCTTAGGATTTAAAAGTTCCAAATACCTATTTATACTTTTGTGTTACTTTGGTTTTATTAGTAATATATAAATTCGAGTAAACCCATTTTCTTACACTTGTATTTCATCCATTTACTTTTTTCATCTTCTTTAAATTTACATACATTACAAGGTTTTCTCAGGGGGGAGAGAGGGGGTTTTTTTATTTTTCTAGGGCCACTTTATACTCAGATACTTAGAATCTATCATCAAAAACCAGCTGCACAGATAATTTTTTTCTCGGCCTGATATCCGATTCTGCAGTCCCACAGGTATAGGCTCAAAAACGGAACTGTTTCTTCTCGTCATCTTTCAAATCCGTATGCCTGTACAGAATCTAAATCTTCAGTAGCTCTGGTAAAAAACGTTGTTGCCTCAAATCCTGAACCAGATAAGATTAATCAGGTCAAAATACTAAACATTTTACAATTACCGAAGTGGAGTCCTAAAGGCTCCTACACACAGTGCCGGCGGCAGGGCCGCCGGGCAAGCCGCCGTGCACCCGGCGGCATACAAAGCCGCCGGCTTTGCCGCACAAAGAAGCCGCCGGCATGGCCGCCGGGGTGTGCCGGCGGGTTACGCGGCCTGTCGTCAGTTCGTGCCCGGCATTCGAGCGGTAGTGGTGTGCAGTTTATGTGTATTCAACAAATTAAAATGTCGTTTCATTGGGACGAGGAAACCGTGTTGCTATTAATTGAAAAATTTCACGAAAATGATATATTATGGAATCCTAGAAACGCAGACTATAAGAATAGGAACAAACGAACGGACGCATTGAACATAATTGCAAGTGTATTTGACATTGATAAAGGCGAAGTAGAGAGAAAGTTAAAAAATTTAACCTCTCATTATTTTCGGGAAAAAAAGAAGTTTGAACAGTTCAACAAATCTGGTGCAGGCACAGACGAGGTACAGGAACCAAAGTGGTTTGCCTACAAGGCATTGAACTTTTTGCGAGACAAAAATAAACCACTATCCACAGTAAATAGTGAGAATGATGTAAGTATATACGTTTAAATATTAAACTATTATTATACTATTAACTATTATCACTATAATTGTACCTACTATTATTATTTTATTGTATTAATGTCCTGCTTGTAGTGTTTATATTGTGTGCAATAAAGTGTTTTTACTTACTTACTTAAATACCTACCATGATAAAAAAAAAGAACGGGTTGCACTCCGGGACTGCCGGCAGAAGTGAAAACTCAAATAGCAACGTTGTGTATGCTTTAATATTATCAGTATAAAAGTATTATCATTTATGTGGTAACATACAATATTTATTTATTGCGCTATCATAGACAAACATGCCAATTTTTATTACAATAGAAAAATTACACTACGGAACTATTATAATTCAAAGTCAAAGTTCTTTATTCATCATAGGATATTTTAATACCACTTGATTATTGCCTATTATTTTATGTCCCGACACTCGTATACAACAGATAACCGACTACAAACCGACTATGTCAAATAGGTCAGTGAAAGTAACGTTTTTGATATAATTATCAAACTTCTTAATTTTCAGAGTTATAAACCTATCAAACATGACCAAATTACATTTGCACTACTAGTGAATTTTTTAACAATAAAGTTAAGGTCGAAATTTCTATGATTGATGACAAAAATTATAAACTTATAAAACATGACCAAATAACATTTACACTACTAGTGAACTTTTTAACAATAACGTTAAGGTCGAAATTTCTATGATCGATGACAAAAATCTTACGCTTAAATATCTTACGTTTTTGTATGGATTTTCGATCACCCTTCAAACGACGCGAGTTTAACATTTTTTCCCCATCTAGAAAAGTGCCAGGCGCCGCTAAAGAAGTTTTCACTTCAAAAAAAAACATATTATTTCCTTCTATTTACAGACGCATTCGCAGGACAGTCAGCAAGATAATGCAACAGCGACTAGTTCCCGGAAAAGGAGATGCGGTTCTGATGGAGACAGTGATATTGCTGAAGCCCTACAAGTTTTAAAAAATATGTCAGCTTCGTCATTTGCTCGCGACGATGCCTCGGTATTCGGAGAACACATAGCAAATAAAATACGACAAATGGATCCCATAACAATTTCTACAGTACAACATCATATTAATAATATAATTTATCAGGCTGAAATGGGCGTTTACTCAAGACCTTCCACGGTGGCGGCAGCTCAAGGATATTTTACCACTTCGACATCTGAAAGTGTACGTCCTTCCACTAGCCATTCTTCTATTCAGGACACCGACAATTCTGATACTCAGGACAGCCTATTTACATATTTGGAAAATAATTAAAACTCTTTTATGATGCTACATTAAGGATTTAATAATTAAAACTATGATTGTACTCGTACGTTGTGATTAATAGTGAGATTAGTGAGGCGAACACAGATTAACAAAGTGTTACCTGGTTAAAATTTTACTTAAAATATCATTATATAAACACTTATATGCTAAGTAAACGTTGTTCCCTATAAAAATGTGTTTGATTTATGAAATGTAATGTTGCCATGGAAGTTGTCCTTGCTCTGAAAGAAAATAGTTCATCAACTCATTCCTGACCATAGAAGGTTCCAAATTTCGATTTATTTCAATATTTGGTGCCGGTATCGTTATCATATTATCCTCAACATCAACGTCATTTCTTCGGATAAAATTGTGCAGGCATACACAAGCCATTACTACAATTGTCATTTTCTCTGGCTGTAAATTAGCTATTGTATGAAATATTCTGAATTTTTCCGATAATATGCCAAAAGCATTTTCCACGACTCTCCTTCCCCTACAAAATCTGTAATTGCATATTCTTTTCGGAGATCCTCGTTCATGTTGTCCAGGAAATGGTTTCATTAAGTTAGGAGAAATCGGAAAAGCATCATCACCAAGGAAATAAAATGGTACATTCATAGTCCGTCCAGGTAAAGGTCTTGGTGTCGGTAGATTTATAGATTCATTTCGCAATGCTTCGTAAAGCGAGCTATTTCTAAAAACACCCCCATCCGAAACTCTTCCTTGACAACCAATATCGACGTATAAAAAATTATAATTAGCATCGACTAATGCCAACAACACAATACTGAAAAACGATTTATAATTGAAAAACTCTGAGCCACTATTATTGGGGCACTGTATACGTATGTGTTTCCCGTCAATGGATCCACAACAATTGGGAACATTCCATTTCTTGAAAAACAAACGTGACACCGAAAGCCATTCTTCTTCTGTGGTTGGCATCTAGAAGAAAAAAAAGGAAATAAAAAATAATTTAAAATAAACATTCAAAACTAAATATATACTTAAACGTTTAGCATATGTGCTTGAAGGCCTAAATGTAAAGCTATACTGAAATATTATCTAATTCCAGCAAAATCGCTAAAAATATTTGCGCTTAATTAAGTACGACTTAGGTTATGGTGTTCTCTAGCTTCCCCTCTAGGATTCCCTGTGAGTGAGCTTCCCTGTGACTATCAAGAGTGAGTCATGAAAAAATTACTTACCTTAATTTGAAGTTTTGATATTATTGCTTGACAAACTTCGGGAATCAGTGAGGAAAGAAGTTGTGGTGAAATTTTAAACCGTTCTCCAAGGCTGAAATAACTTTCTCCTGTAGCTAAAAACCGCAACGTTACTGCCAACCTCTCTTTAGCGGGTATAGGCTTTCTCCAGCCAGTATTTTTTTTGCTAATGTACTCTTCAGTACTCGCTAACAAAAATTCAAAATCTTCATATGTCATTCTCAGAAACCCAAAGAACATACTATTGCGCAAACGTTGACATCCCACATCATCTTTTTTATACTCTTCCATCATTACAGTACCGTTCTGCCATTTTCTATTTTGTAAACTTGGGCGCACCCAAAACCTTCTCGTCTTTTTTCTTTTGTATTTTTTTCTTATTAAAATATAAATGACAACTGCGGCGGCAGTACTGATGATTTCCGTATTCATTGTAACCAACCTACCAAAAAAAATCACTTCACTAGCGTTCTATGTGACTGTCACAACCGGAATGATGCTTGGCGGCTTTGTGCGGCTTGTGTCGGCGACTTGTATTGCCGGCGGCACAGCCGCTCGGCATGAACCCGGCGGCATTGCCGCCGGCATGTGTGTAGTAGCCTTAAAACTACAACCCGTTCAAAAAGAACTGTTCCTAAAGCACAATACTTACTTTAATACCCATAGTTTCAAGCACAGAAGAGAATCACCCTATGTACTGTTCCTAACTGCTGCAGTTGCCGAGTGGCAATGTGCTGAACTTGGGCAGACATATGGAAAGCAAGCGTCCTACTATCGCTTTAGTTGCCGAGTTAAACCTCCAGTTGCTCCCATTGCTCGTGCTGCTGCAGTAAATGTAGATGCTGGATCAGCACCTGCCGCGGCAGCCCCAGCCTCTGTAGAGCTGCGAGTTAACAGCCAGCCCTCAATGAAGGAGTTTACAATAAAACCATTAGCTCCCAGGCGTGTAGCTATGATCGATAAGCAATTGATCACCATGATCGCAAAAGAGTATCACCCCCTTCGGTTGGTGGAGGAAAAAGAATTCCGTAGATTCGTCGTTTTTCTAAATCCGAATTATCATTCCTACTAGAAAAACTCTATCTCCGCTTACTAAAGAATATGAGAAACTTGTAGTAACTGTTAAAAAATGTGTTGAACAGCATCATAGGTATGTCTGAGCACAGATGGCTGGACATCGATAAACAAAGAAAGTTTTGTGGCTGTGACAGCTCACTATATTTCCCATGTTGAGACGTTCATTAAACTCGAATTTTTGATGTTAGGTTGGATACAGTTTAATGAAAGACACACACAAGAAAACTTGCGTGATTTTCTCAAAGACTTTATAGAAGACTGTAAACTGTCCACAAAAACAACGGCAATAGCGAGTTATAACGTATTTAACATAATTGCCGCTATCAAGATAGGCAACTGGCGAAATATAGCCTGCCTCGCTCATAGTATAAACAGGGCGGTACAAAATGGCCAAGAGCGTTATTGAATACTTTAAACGAAGTTCCTCGGCGTTGAGTAAACTCAACGAACTAAAAAAACAGATGAACGCCCCAGACCTCAAACTTAAGCAGGCTGCCACCGCGCCGCCGTCGTCCATATGGGCTGATTTCGATCGCGAAGTCGCTGCGCTGGAAAGGTAAGTGGAAGTAGAGAGATATATGCAGGAACCGATGCTGCCACGATCCGGTGATCCTTTGGTTTGGTGGCATTGAAGCAAGACAGTCTCACAGTGAGGCCATGAATGAAGCTGTTGATGAAGCCAGACGGCAACGACTACAAATTCATTCACAGGCCTATACCGCTGGATGGGTAGTGAGGAAGGTACTACAAAGAACTCCCTATGATGACTGTAAAATAAAATTGACTACACAGTCGGTACTGCCCATCCATAATTGGGTAAGACACAGGGAGTTCACACAAATGAAAAATAGACTGAGCTACCCATCAGACACGGCGGTACGGTGTTTCGGCACAGTTATAGAGGAAACAAATGTTTACTTAAAAATAATCCTCACTGGGCAAACATTTCAGCAGAAATATTAAATATTATTAAAAACCAATATGAGTACAATCTAATGTGTCCGAAACACCTAAGTGATCATTTTTTGTTGTTAGTAATAAGATTTGCTATTATAAATATAATTTTAAAGGGCACTGAGGCATTCGCCCTCCGGACACCACACCAGATTGTCACACCAGTATGACAAACAGGTTTTTTTCTTGTTTGTCACACCGCTAACAATACAACACCTTTTATCTTGACTTGTCATTATAAGTAGTGCTGTGTTTATCGGCGTATAAATTAAAATTGATTCTATTTACGAAATTATACTTTAGTAGTAGGGATTCGTGGTTTCTGGCGCACCCTAAGAGCCCGTCCACACGGCGCGTTGCGTCAGCGTTGCGTCGACGCAGCGCTGCCGTTGCGTTGTTTTACATACAAATAAAACTTTTGATATGTCTTCCCAAGACATATCAAAAGTTTTATTTCCTGATTACGAGAATTTCACAGCTGAACGAAAAAACAAAGTTGGTGAGTTCACAGTACAGATATTTATGTTTTTTTTTATTTTAAGAGGGCTTTCAAGATTTTCTTGCACCGCCAATTCCGCGATCAGTACAAAATTAATATCTCGACACTCTAAAATTTTAAAACTAAGGGAATCTAGATTAGCGTGAGTACTATTTTATTACTTAGCTCAAACTAACCTAGACTACGCTGAGTAGGCATAAAATATTATTTTTTTACTGATCGCGGAATTGGCGGTGCAAGAAAATCTTGAAAACCCTCATAATACAATTATACCTTATTTGACTGCCAAGGCAGAGTTCCTCTAGTCATAAAATAGGTCGCATATTGCTGTCTTATGACATTCGGTGCTGTCTGTTCTTCATGTGCGGGTTGTATTGGGAGAAATTCATCAACACTTATAGCAAATTTATCTCTTTGTCTAAAACCATCTCGATCAGCGACAAAATTGTGTAATACACAACATGCTTTTTGTTCGCGATGATTGACTTTTTTCTTCTTAGTGAATGACATTATAGTGTAATTTATATTAATAGACGATCAAAAGTGAAATTTTGTTTGGAAACCTTGTTATCTTCATTTAATGTGTATGTTAGAGTGAGACGCAATGCGTAATAGGGACAAAGAATCGTGATAGAAAAGGACCTATAGAGCAAGACAGACTGCAGAACTTGTGATTGGAGGAAAATGATTTAGATTAAGTTTTGTTTTTGTGCTATTTTGGTATCATTTTTACTTAGAGATGTAAGGTTTTTGTTGGATAATTATTGTTTTCTATACTTGATTACTTGAAATAATATTGTCATCTGTAGTTTTAAGTATGCACTTTTAAATAAAACTTGTCTTGTTCGTGTTTTTCATTTACCTAAAGAAATACATTGGAAAAATGATCCACTTTTAAGGGGATTCACCCCAAATAGTTATGAAAATTCTGGATTAGTAAAACAATTTAAAAGAGAAATGCTATTTATAATGTATATTAATTAGGAAAGATAAGGATCATCGATTTAGGATAGTTTTTGTTTGCATATTCTTATTAGAAAAATAATTGTAAGAGGAAATATGTCGATCTTATAATGAAAATAAAGAACAGAGAAGTGAGGCACAACTAGGAGTAGAGTAGGTACGTCATTCGTATATAAGGATGTCATTTCCAAGTAATCGTGTTAGTTGGTTCCTATCGCGCGCGCATACTCGACGTCTCCGGGCTCTCCTGCGGTGCCTCGCTCCTCAGAATTTGAAGATTTGTAAGAAGCATTTTTATTTCCCTGTTACAGCGATCAGCACCCCCTCGGTGTAGGGCGTTCATGGGCCTTGGTCAGCTTCAGGTTGGCCATCTAGTCTGTACGTCCAGCACACTTTTATAATGTCAGTAGCGAAGTCATAGGACACGTCTATCGGTCTGTGAAAAATGCGCCATTTGTTAGCCATAATCCCAAAAGCGCATTCGACATATCTTCTGGCTCTGCTTAGACGGTAATTGAAAACCTTTTGTTGTAAGTCGAGATTTTGACCGCCATATGGACGCATAATATGTTTGCTCAGTCCAAAAGCTTCGTCACCCACAAATACATACGGGGTTGGTATATTGCTACCAGAGAGTGGCTGGGGTTGAGGTAGTGGTAAGTTGTTGTTAATCATTAGCTCGTACAGTTTAAAATTTTGTAATATGGTTGAATCGCATTCTTTTCCGTATGCACCGATGTCGACAAATACGAATTTGTAATTTGAATCCACAATAGCTAGCAACACAATCGAAAAATAGGCTTTATAATTAAAAAAAAGTGAGCCACTATTTGCAGGATTACACACGCGGATGTGTTTGCCGTCGATGGCACCAACACAGTGAGGAAAATTTGCCTTTACATCAAAACCCCTCGCTATTGTTTGGAAACTTTCAGTTGTCAGTTCAGGGATGTTGACTCGAAGAAGATTGGTCCATATAGCACGACCAACTCTTAGTATCATATATGCAATAGTAGATTTTCCCCGTTTGAATTTAAAATGTAAATCAGTTATTGAATTTCCACTTCCTAGGTATCTGAAACGAAAATAATTATTATAATATGCATTTATGAGATAGATACCCGAAAAAAAATACTGACATATTCAGACATCGATAGCAAATAACTTTCTCTATGTAACCAATTAATTTAGGAATTGCGAAAAAAATAGCAGCTGTTGCATACATTTTGATCAATCTGGGGTATGTTGGGCCAAAGGGCAGAATGTCCAAGGGGTCATAATGCCCAGACGTTAAAAAGTCTATAGCTCAAGTAGGTTATTATTGGGAATTCTAAATCACTTTTCGCTCCATTGACCTCACGGCGCCGCCCCGCGCGCCGTTCGATCAACAGAGCTCCAAGCGATTTAAAATTCCCAATAATTATTTTGATACATACCTATGTCACTTAGATCACTTCATACGGAAAAGAATATAGAATTCCTAATCAATAATTCGAATATAAATACATCTGACTCGATATTTGGGAGGCCACTTACAATTGCAATTGAAAATTAACTCACATCTTTACTGTATTTATAAATCATTTGTATATCAACCACATCACATGCTTTTGTCTAGGCCAGTAGCTCATACCTTCCAGATCCAAATCTACTGAGCTTTGACATAATCTGGGCCGATTGCTCATGCTTGCTAGAGCGCTATGTGAGGCATACAGTATATGTCGAAGCCGTTCTGTTCTGTCTCTGTACTTGGTATCTAGACAAAGTGTCCTTAGGTGCTAGACAAACTTTCTGTATTTAGGCCAGCAGCCCGTACGTTTCGCAGGTTTACTAAGCTTTGATGTATTCTGGGCCGGTTGCTCATGCCTGCTAGAGCGCTGTATAGAGGCGTACAGATACATCGAGGCTGTTCGAACCCTATACTTGGTACATAAATAGAGATTTTTTTTTTGTCTAGACCAGTTCGTAAACTTCTAACAGTAACTGTTCCACATCGTGTACTTAGTATCGCCACAGACATCATCTACGTTCTAACACTAGAGACCAAATGAACGATAATCGCCGTGAGAACTTGTAGAGTCCTCTTCGATCAAACAGTATTATTCTGAAGAGAAACTACGATACTAAAACTTCGTCATACGTTTTCATTATACAGTAACATGTTTATGTCGCATTGATAAGTGTAGTCCTTACCGATACAAACGACAGCATAAGCTTGTAGGTATAGAATAGGGATCCAAGTTTTGCTGTCTTGCTATAAACAAGAAAGCGCAACTAGTTTATAAAGTGAAGGTTCTGAACATCAATAAAGTTTTTCAAAGAAATAAGCATGTGGATAAGACATTTTTGTAAGATATGATTACGATATTTCCTCCTTGTCTAGCTGAGATGTGGAGAATTAAAATTTGAATTGGAATGCGGAACAGTATAGTAACCATGAATGGCTTCCAGAAAGGATGGCGGGGCACTACAGTGCCCCAGATATAAGGTGACAATTATAAAATGTGGTTCAAATTATAACGAATATTTGTTAGGAAAACACAATGCAGCAGGCTCTCGAAATTGATAGTGTGTTGGAAGTAAGAATTCTCGCCCGTGTGTGGATTTTGTGCGAATTTTATTATGTACAAATAATTGGATATGAGGAATATAATTCTATATTGATCCCTGCTTGGCCTTTAAGAAAAAAGTTGCGTCTTATTGGTCAAATAATAAGGGCAACCGTGCTCAGAATTGACACTGGGAAAAAAATTGTTGACATGGTTGATAACTGCGATCGATAAGAAAGACTATTCATATTTTAATTTCCTTTAATATAGTAAATAAACTTCAGTGCTTCGAAGAGAACGTCAAACACCGATGTTTCAAAATAGCTGCAGATCCCTAATAATTATTGTAATGCAGCGTTCATTTTTTGCTGACCAGTAAGGTGTTTGTGTCTGTGTACAGTTTACAAAATAATTCCATGAAGTTTACCTACTTATTTTAAATAGATACACATATTCGATCGTCACTAAGCTAGTTAAACATATTATTATTGGTATAAAAGGTACATTCATGACGTTGCGTACCTTACTGCACCTTACTACCTTATTGATTAGATGATTCTATGCTTCGAAAGGCACGTTTAACTGTTGGTGCCGGCCTCTAGGCGGAAGACCACCTCCACAAACCCGTTATTTAAGGTGTACCCAACAGTAGTGGGACGTAAATAGGATGTTTATATTATGTATTGTATGGATAACGTCATTTTTTATTAGATCTATACAAATAAAATATTTTGTGAACTGTACTGGGTTTCCGTCAGCGGCGGCGGTCTTATTGAACTGATGCGCTTCAAGTTACTTATCGATAAATGATTTCGAAATGAAATATAATATTTTTGTTTTTCACACTTTGCGAAAATTGCTGTGTAAGTACAGAAATAACAAACATTTTACATGAGCATAAAAAATAGTTTTTACAAGGTTTGGAATAGACGTACATTACTTAACGTAAATAAAAATACTAAGATATTTAAAGGTACCTCATTGAGGTTTTAGAAAAATGTTGTCAACTCCTGATGACTGTTGTGCAACTTGCTACCATAAAAACCCTAAACTTATGTGTAAGTTACCATAATTATTTTTCGACGTGATTGAATCGCTCGCGAGTGCTAAGTGGTACGTGCCCCATCTTCGACGCCCCATCACCACCCCGCTGCTGCTGTCCACGAATTAGTGACAGTGCAGAGTCGCCCTGCTGTTTCCCGCTCCATCCTACCGCCGCGCCGTCTGAGCTGATTTTTTTGTTTGATACATGAGGATTCGAGCAACACAAATAATGTTCGTAAGTTTTCATTTAATTTTCGGATCAGATTCTCTCTTGATAACTTGATGATAATGACAGACGCCAATTTGAAGTTATTGTTTTTTTTTACCTAGATCACAATAAATCCTACTAGCATCGCTTGTTTTCGTACCAATCCGGGTCGGAATGGATCTAGTGACTATTAAGCTATTTTGTGACTTCTAGAGACATTTTAAGATCCATTCATTTTTAAACATTATTTACTTATTGTTATTTCAGGTCGGACTCTGAATATTATTCTAAAACATCCAACAAATCCGCCGGTCGAGGATTTGTTGACTCGGAGGACGAGATAGCTTTTAGCAGGTAAATATTAATAACATTATTAAAATAAAATGACCTAACTTTATTTGTGTTACTAAACATTCTTATATAAAACTTGAAATGTATTTCTGGGCTTTTATAGAAATAAATCAAGATCTATCGGTTCGAGAAACTCCGCCGCAAAGCGTGCGGATTCGGACGTAGAGATACCAAGGTGAATATACTAATTTTATATTTTTAAGGATATCTATTGCTGTTAATGTTTGTATATTAAATTTAAATATATATATATATATTGCTAATTTCAGGCAGAAGAAAAAGGAAAGCAAGCTCAGTTCATCTGCCAAGCGCACAGCAGTGGAATCTGACGGAGAGACACCGAGGTAAATATCTATTTGTTGTTTAACTTAATCTACTTGTTGTAACTTAATTCTACACATGCTGTGATTAATTCACGATGACTGCTAAATTCTCAACATTAACTTTATGATGCTCCTATTTTCACTTTAATAAATATTTAAATTTAAGGTTCAAATACTTAGATGATCATGCGTTTAATTAATTATTGTAATTTTCAGGGCTAAGAAAAAGCTGGTTCCAAAGAGAAAGTGTTCTGCGGTAAAGAAACCCGGCGAGGAGTGGCGCGTGATCGACTCGGAGAGCGAGGACGAGGAGGTTATCAAGCGCTCCAAGAACGCGTTGCAATCCTCCTACTCAAAGCGGGTGGCCGACGGGACCGTGCGCCGCACCGCCAAGCTGAACGGAGACCTATTCGTGGAGCTTAAGCTATACCAGGTCGCCGACATCAGACACGTAGACGTAAGGAAACGCTACGAGAAAGCAGTCCTCAGTCTAAAGTATCAGGCGGACCATAATGCGCCGGAGTTACAGCTACTCCAACAGTTTCTCAAAAAATGTAAACCCAAGTTCGGGACTGAGGGCTACTTTTTCGCAGATAAGGACGTAAAAGAATAACTCACGTCTGTTTTTCCTCTTGGGTAGGCAGAGATTTTTATTGACTCGTATTATTTTGTTTATTTGAAATTATAGGTAATTAATTAAAATAGTGCTACCAGGTATCAGGTTGTCCTAAGTCTTTAGTCTAAAATATCTTAAGAAATATAAACCTAATTTGATTTTGAATCGTAAGAAGTTTCTTGATTACATTTTAGCAATATGCCAACTAAATCAGTATATTGCTCTATTTGTGATTTGTCCATAAAAAATAAAGCTTTTTCATCTCATTTACGTAGCACACTGCATAAAAATAATAGTTCTATTAGGGAGTCCGATTGCATTGAGAGAATATCTAGCGCGTTTCGTAGCCGTATCGCATCGTATAGGTTGAGGAGCAGTGAAAATAGCGAGGTAGGGTCAGCGGTCGCGTGCCCTCCCGAGACGTTTTTACGCTCTCTGCGTAAGAATGTTAGGCAGCTTATCGATGCCCGACGTGATGCCTTTGATAGTATTAAAGTAAACTTTGAGCTTTTTGCTGAATTTTCTTTGCCCCAGGATGATAGACGAGAAGTCAAATCTTTCAACACTGAAAACATAGTTATTCATAAAACGTACGACTTTAATGACATTTTTAATAAAGTTGTAAATTTGATTGCAACTAAAGTTGACGAATTTCAGGAAAGAGATAGTGGTTGGTATTTCGTTGGTAATTTGTATTTAGAAATAAATATTAATAAATATAACCCTTTGAGAGCATCTGGGTTTATTGAGCTTCCACAAAGTATTAAAATGAAACGCGCCTGTATAAACATAAAAAATAATGATAATTTTTGTTTTTTATGGTGCATTATGGCGGCATTGTTTCCAACCAAGTACAATTCAAATCGACCTTCTTCTTATCCTCATTTTGAAACTACACTCAGTACGAAAGGTATGACTTTCCCCGTAAGTTTGTCTGATGTCAAGGTTTTTGAAAAAAACAACCCAAGAGTTAGTGTGAATATCTATGGACTCAAAAACAAAAAAACTGTCGTAGGTCCCTTGTACAAGTCGGTTCATAAAAAGAAAAAGCATGTTAATTTGTTATTACTCGAAAACGGGTTACGATCACATTATTGTTTGATAAAGGATTTGAGTCGACTTATTAGAACACAGGTTACAAAGCATCATGGAAAAATATTTTTTTGTGATGACTGTATGAACTTTTTTTCTAGCGAAAACAAATTAGATTCTCATGCATGCGGAAGAGTCAAAACAGTTTTGCCTGAAAAAGGTTCATTGATACAGTTTCAACACTTCGAACGAATGCAAGATATGCCGTTTGTAATTTATGCTGATTTCGAATCTCTGCTACAACCGACCCCTGACGTGCAAAACTCTGAATGTACCGAAAATATTCAAAAACACGTTCCCGCGGCGTTTGGTTACTACACAGTTTGCTCGTATGATTCATCTTTAAATAAGTACGTATCTTTCCGAGGGCCCGATTGTGTTCAAAATTTTATTGAAAATCTAGAAAATGATGTATCTTGGATAAATACAATTTTACAAAATCAACATAAAATGTTGCCATTGACCGAACAAGAACTGGAAAGTTTTTTAACATCCAAAAATTGTTACTTGTGTAATAAATTATTATTTGAAGATAAGGTTAGAGATCATTGTCATTTGACAGGTCGTTATCGAGGTCCTGCTCATTCCTATTGTAATATTCAGTTCAAGCTTCCTAAATTTTTGCCTGTGTTTTTTCACAACTTGTCAGGTTACGACAGTCATTTATTTATTCGAGAATTAGGTGAGATGCCAGGTAACCTCAATTTACTAGCAAAAACAAAAGAAAATTATATTTCTTTTACTAAATTCTTTTCATTAGGTAACAATCAGTACATGCCCGTACGTTTTGTAGATTCTTTTAGGTTTTTGGGTACGAGTTTAGAGAAAGCGGCAGAGAATTTAAATAAAAGTGACTTTATCCATTTATCGCATTTTTATCCACTAAAAGAACAATTTGATTTATTAACGCGCAAAGGCATTTACCCCTATGAATATATGTGCGATTGGAAATGTTATAGAGAAGTCGAATTGCCGCCTCGTCATCAGTTTTATAGTAGTTTAACGGATGAGACTATTTCAGAGTCTGATTATGCACATACTCATAAAGTGTGGAAAACATTTCATTTAAAAAATCTTGGTGAATATACGGACTTATACTTAAAATCTGATGTTATTTTACTGACAGATATTTTTGAAAGCTTCAGACACACCTGTAAAAATAATTATAGACTGGACCCTGCTTTTTATGTGTCTGCGCCTAGCTTGAGTCTTGATGCTATGTTACTCAAAACAGGAGTTAAGTTAGAACTAATCGATGACCTCGAAATGATTCGGATGATTCAAAGCGGCATCCGTGGGGGTGTTTGCTTGTGTTCCACACGTTACGCTAAAGCTAATAATAAGTACTTATCTAATTACAACCCAACTTCACCAAATAACTATTTACTTTACATAGACTGTAATAATTTATATGGATATGCTATGTGTAGTCATTTACCATATTCTGATTTTGAATTAATTGAAAACCCTAAACTAGAATGTTTAGATATACTAAATATACCAGATGACTCAGAAGTTGGTTATATTTTAGAGGTAGACTTAGTATACCCTGACCATTTACATGATCTTCATAATGACATACCTTTTTGTCCTCAAAAGTTTACACCGCCTGGATCAAAAACTTGTAAATTGATACCAAATTTGTATGACAAGTTCAAGTATGTTATACATTACATTCATCTGAAAACATGTTTAAAACATGGCTTACATTTAAAGCATATTCATAGAGCTATCAAATTTAAACAGAGTCCTTATTTGAGACAGTACATAGACCTGAACACAAAGTTGCGGCAAAAAGCAAAATCGCAATTTGAACAAGACTTCTTCAAGCTACTAAATAACAGCATTTTCGGGAAAACTTTAGAAGACACCGAAAAAAGGTTAAATGTGAAGCTAATAAACCAATGGTTTGATAACCACAATAAAACCAAGAAACGTTATACGGCAGAGCAACTTATAGCTAGGCCCAACTACCACAGTTCCACTATATTCACAGAGAATTTGGTAGCGATTCAAATGAAACCTGAAATAATTACTCTTGACAAACCTATTTACATAGGATTTACCGTATTAGAAATATCAAAAAGTCATATGTATGATTTTCACTATTCTGTCATTAAACCTTTTTACGGTTCCCACTTAAAGCTTTGCTATACGGATACAGACAGTTTTTTATACTCTATACAAACAAAAGATGTATATCAAGATATAAGACAACATTTTCAGCAGTACTTTGATACAAGTAATTATAAAGACGACAATATCTTTGGTATAATGAAGCAGAATAAAAAAGTACCTGGATTATTTAAAGACGAATTAGGAGGGCAACTTATTGTTGAATTTGTTGGTTTAAGATCTAAACTTTACTCTATTAAAACAGAAGCAACAGAATTAAAAAAAGCTAAAGGTACCAAAAAAGCTGTCATCAAAAAACTTAGTTTTGATGATTATAAGACTGTATTACTAGATAATTGCTTAATAAAGAAGAAAAATCTGATATTTAAATCGCTGAAGCATGAGATATTTACACAGTCGCTTAAAAAAGTAGCTTTGTCCTTTAACGACGATAAGCGCATTGTATTAAAAGACAAAATCTCTACTCTCTCGTGGGGTCATGAGTCTATTTTACTTTAAGTATTTTAATGTATCTAATTGTAATTATGTGTAAATAGTATTTAAGAAATTAGGTGCCACCGAAAGGTTTCTTGTTTATATAAATCATATTGTATTTATTATGTCAGGATCGAAACAAAAAGAAACAATAAAATGAATTCCATAATCTCTGTTTATACCCAGTGAGAAACAGTTGAGAGTTTATGTTTGTAATTTTTGTGTGTTTAGAGTAAGGTTTTGATTTATACTTAAGATTTTAGTGTAAGTTTAATCTAATAAAGTGTTTAATGTACCTTATGTTTATTGTTTTATTTAAATTACCATCCATTCTACTAAACAAGTTAAAACAAGTTTCATTTTCTTTTTGGACAAGTCGAGACATGTTATTTTAAAAGTAGGTAGATTAATTACATAGCAGTCCAACTGATACAGTTATTTGTAACATGAGCTATAAGGCGAATCCTGTATGACAAAATGAATAAGTTATACTATTGCTTATTCGTTAAATTATGCTCTGTTAGTTGGATTTCGCAAGTGTAATTAGACTCAGCAGATTTATTGTGTTTTAAAATCATTAATTCATTCTGTCGTCTACTTTCATATCAACCAGTTCTACTGTCCAATTTTCAATTTACTTAATCATGTCGAGAAGGCAGCAACAATTATCTTCGCCAGAAGCTTCGGTTATCATAAATATGAGCCCAGAAATCCCTAAATATATAATTAGGCTAGAAATCTTGCGTGCGGAAGAGACAGATAGTGAAGTAAACGTGAAACTTAACTCGAAAGCTCAGTACGTTGTTCACAATGAACATGATAACATCCTATACAAGGCACTTCGGCTTATGTACCAAATGGGTGCTGAAGTGGCAGCAAGAAACGAAAGTTCAGGCAATATAGTACAGACTCATCACCAGTCGTACTCACCATCAGGTAAGCATTCATAATTTTTATTTAGTGAGTAATTAGCCGTTCTTGGTCTACAACGTGTCATCAATTTTATTTATTTAACTTATAGTAAGTGTTAGTGCGTTTTAAGTTCAAAGATGTGTTTTTGTAATAGCAACGAGTAGATATTAATTTATTTCTCTTTTGTTTCAGATAACCGGTGATTGCGCAGATTTCTGGATTGCGAAATTTACCTACTATTAATTTATCATGAAATCTTTAAGGATAGGCGAAAACCCTAATACAAACAGTTGTCTCAAAATTAAAAGAAACTCGAATAAAAATAAACCTCTTCAATCTTTTGTAATTAGAAAAGAGCTAAGAAAAGGAATTCGTCTTATCAAAATAACCATCCAGGACTTGAACGAAGAAGCATTATCATCATCCCAGACAGCAAATAGTGACAGTGTTGTGTTAAGTGCGCAGTACGTTGTCAAAGACGTCGTTGATGACATTTTCGACCAAACAGAAAGCATAGTTAACAAAATATCAAAAAAGTTGAGTAGTGATGATATATTTTACAGTTTTTAAAGGAATATTTTGTATTTTTGTTTGATATATTTACTAAACTGTATATTTTTATTAATTTGTTGTTATGAAAATAGACAACGTTGTCATCAATATGTAATAAATAATGAATTAAGAAGTAGATGTTTCATTTCATGCCTACCTTAATATCTAATATTAAATCAAACAAATCATCTTAGTCACATTTATCTTTATTGTTATAAAAATGTTTGAAAAGATACACATTATTGTCTATATACCAATTTATTAAACATAAAACGTTCTGAAGTGCACACTGTTTTAAATGATGAACACATCTTAAGTTTTTAATAATACAGTATTTTTCATGCAATTTAATCAAACTTGGACAACCTTCCTCTCCTATGTCAACAATATTACAATCTACACACAAGTTTTTAATCCACTCAATTTTTTCTCTACCTTTAACAAATACATTTTTATTTTTTAAGTAAACTGGTATTAAACGTAGAAATTCACGATAGTCTACGAAACCTTCACTCCAAAATAGTCCTCGATACCTTTCTAACCACCTCACTTGTTTTCTTTCTTCAGTTGACAAAGTAGAGTATGCAAAGGGTGGTTTCACTAAAAAATTTTGAGTAGACACCTTTGTTGCTATTGCACACTCCTTCACAATAAAGTTATTATTAATATCTTTAAATCCTTGAAGATCAACGAAGATGATGTTTGTGTTCATGATATTTTTTTACTATGCTGCTTAAAGGTTTGTACTCAAAAATACAATCGTTTAATATTAAACAATAAGCTGCAGTCTGATCAGGTATATCTTGGTCAGCTTCTATTTCAACTCTGACATCTACTGAGCCTTTTAAAGTTTCTTGTTGTCGACAGCAGTCAATGACAAAAAGGGGGGCAATATCTTTAAATTCTTTCAGACTTAACAACGGCTCAGCACGTCGTCCGTAATACGACTGTTGGAATCTTGTATACAACTCGTATAATAAAGATATTTTATTGTCAGAAAAACTTACATTCAAATTTTCATATGGATAATATATTTGATTCAAGAACACTTTAACACCAGTTACATTACAATGGTCAAACTCTGACATAGAACTCTTTACATTTTGTTTTCTATTCGTTTGTAATCCAATTATTATAAAGCGTGGTTTTTCTATTTGAGAAGACGTTTTGATTGACCAAGTATGTTTTTGCGTTTTAGGAAGCAAAGGATACTCATAAACATCCCAATTTCTAAAAGCTAAGGTGATAGAACGGTCTCTCTCTAAATGTTTCAGTAGGTTAACTCTCTCGCGATCAGAAACTTTAATGTGAGGTACACGCCAAACTATTTTGGTGATAATAATATCATCTACTACTTCTCCAGTGCTCAGTCGTAAAGCATTTAAGTTAGTATTACTTCTTAATAAAACCAACTCGTGTTTACAGTTTATTATGATTTTTTTATAATCCTCTGCAAAACCTAATATTTTATTTAAAGGTATAGATACAGAAAATATTCCACTATTGATATTCTTAGAACCATTAATTGACCAACCCCATATTTTTGCTGATTTTGATTCATTTTCATTCATAGACAAATATGATTTCATAGTTGTTGTTATACCGGCATTTTTAATTTTATCAATTTCTATTCCATTTAATTCGTAACGAATATCTTGGAACAAAAATAAGATAGCATTATTGATAAAATGTATGTCTGTAACCGTTGCTTTATCATCATTTTTGTATACGTTTACTTTACCCTCTATGAATAAAGTACTCATGGAAGGCAACACATACAAATCTTGCTGATTAATAGGGATCCGGATTTCATCGTTCTTGTTGAAACTTGTTACATATGGTTTGTAGGAATGAAATTCGAAACTTTCAATGCTGTTATCAGACACTGGGGACTCTAACACGTTTAAAATATTCATTTTAATAAACCAATTAATTTAAGAAATTGTTTATTTTCTTTAGATATTTTTTTAAGCCTTTTCGTAGGTGTTATTTTTCGCGAAGCGCTTTGTAAACTAACAGTATTTTGAATTGTTGTCGTGGTTTTATTGTAAACTAACATTTTTTCCTGAGATGTAAATACAACTGTATTTCCTCACCGCGTAAATTAACTAAATTGTTTTTTGCGTCGAGCAGTCTTATATTTATTTGGCTAACTGAGTTTTGATTAACAGGAAAATAAATTAAGTTTTTAGGTATTTCTATAATGCGATAGCCTGGTGGTACATTAGGCACGAATTCATAAATTATATGACTGGGTACTCCATTAACGAAGGAGCCACTAACAATATCACACTCTATTCGCACAATAGTTGTAGCTATAATATTAACTGGAAAGTGCGACTCATGTAAGGTTTCTGATTTTAATATTTCTTTACTAAAACCAAATAGGTCACCAAACGAATTGTCCTTTTCAAAGTGTATGTCTTTTGAACTATAAAGTTTAGTTTTCAATGTGTTATTATTAGATGATAATCTTAATACACAATCTTTAACGTTTTTTTTTAAATAATCAAATATATCTTGGAGTTCATACGAACCCTCCGGTAGTTGAAGAATTCCATTTTCTCCGTAAAAGAACATATTATTTTCTGAATCGATGTTAGGTATTGAATTAAATGTCGAAAAATATAACAATGCACACTCATATTCTCCCTTCAAATCCAGAGCTGGTGAATAATATGTCGTCAACGTAGATTCGCATCCAGTTATAGACAGAGTGAAAGCCATTGTTGAAATGAATACTAATACGTGTTGTGTATCATTTTATTTTATACTCTTTCCAAAAGTTTTTTAAAAATTTAATACATAAGTGACCACAATTGGTGGTACCGAATGTTTGAAATTGACAGTAATTATAATTAATCAAAGTGTCCTTCAAGTAGTGAATTAGCTCTAGAGGAGGTTTCAGGTTACCGAAACTATCAAAATATTGGCAGTAATTATTTACTTTAGCGTAAGCTACCCAATGAGTACCAGAATTTTTAGAACTATCTAGGTTCAAAACAGCGCATTCAATTTTTCTGGGCTTTCTTGGCAGACTATCTCTCATAAAAACACCACGAAAATAAGGCAAGTTTTGAGTATGTTCTAATATGTCGATATTGGTTAGAGCTCGTGTGGGTAGCCGCTTTTTCAGTTTTTTGGATGGGTTAGATATAATCCACTCCCTTTCTTGTAGGGTTTTACATAAAGCCCTTTTCCAATAGCAATAGATTCCATCATCTTATTGTGTCGTTCAGATTCTTTAAGATTTTGTTGTGCTGATTTGTAATCGTTTACTGCTTTAGCAATACCAGCCGCACCACCAGCTAGAGTGCCAAGTGCTGATAATCCAGCAAATATAGGTATCAATGGTAATATTCCACCAGTCTTTTTTGGAATGGGAATTAAGCGCGGTAAATGTACTCCTTTTTTCTTGTTGAAGATCTTTTTTGCTGCTAGGTAAGCAATCTTTATTGCCGTTTTGTTGTCCTTGCATTTTATTTTTTTCAAATGTGTACGTATTTTACTAACGCCATTCTTAAATGCATTAATACCAGCACCGGCTTTTAATTTGGCCTTCATAGCATTCTTTACTAACCATGAAGCCATTTTCTCACCCTTTCCTGCATCCTTCGATCTCAATCTTTGACGCGCAATTTTCATTAGTTCAAAATCTGCTTTATGTCTAATATCTAAATTCTTGTTAGTGTAAGCTATGTCGTGATGCATGCAACCTTCATCTAACTTATTTATTCCTCTATCGCCTCTCAATAATCTTTTCTTTAGTTTTGTTCCTGGGCCGCAGAATTGATAACCTGGTAAATGTAACTCGACTGGCAAATTACTTATTATGTTATTTAGAAGACCACTTCCTTTCATTGATAGAAATTTAATGAGACAATATAACGGTTATCTTTCTTTTATACATCCTATTTCAAATCATTTATGCTAATCCAGCTATTCTCATTTTTATTTAATCCCAACCATTTTACAAAAAGTTTATTACCTTTTCTTTTAATAACCTTTTCAATCAAGTACACATCTGGAAATTTTGTTTTTTGTAGTTCATATTCGTAAAATGAACCAAGAATATTTTCTTTATTTTTGTCTTGTAAATGATAGGTTATGGGATTAGTGTTGTTAACTTTCACTATATTAAATATTTCTGTAGACCAGTTCGGTGTGTACCCTTTATAAAAGTCACTTTTGTGCTTGCTAATGCGTACTTGGTCACCAATTTGGTATTTTGCTTTTGTTTTTTTTCTTTTAACTTGTGAACTGAGGATGTTTTCTTTTATAATGTGTTCATTTTCCTTATTTACATCTATCGGTTTAAATTTAGTAGTACGATGCACACTATTGTTATACGATGTAACAGCTAAATTTAAAATTTTCGGCACCCATTTATATTTGCCTTCTAAGCTAAAATATTTATACAGTTTACTTTTTAACGTTCTGATCAATCGCTCCACTATTGAGGCCTTTTTTGTAGAAAATGTTGAATAATGTTTAATACCATACTGCTTCATCAAATTTTGGAAAGAAGCGTTAAAAAACTCCTTTCCTTGATCTGTTTGTAAAAAAGAAGGAGTGCGTGCAGAACTATCTAAAATATTTAGCATAGCTTGCACAATCATATTTTTTGCTTTTGATTTTATTGGTATAGCCCAAGAAAACTTAGAAAAAGTATCAATTACAACCAGTATGTACTTAAAACCACTATTATAATGAGAAAATTTTTGCATGTCAATAAGGTCTGCTTGCCATAAATCATCGATTCCTTTAATAACTGTTGGTCGACGAGGAAAATTCCGTCTCGCAGGTTTATGTAGTTCTTCCACGATACTCTGTTTACTCATGCTGCTTTTTTAGAGGTATTTTTGTTTGATATAGTTGCAATTATTTTATCGATTTCAGGCTTATTATAATAGCTAGCTGACAAAGCTACATATAATTGTTCTTTAAACTGTTTTAAATAAGAGTCTATTTCACTTTTAACTTTCTGTTCAAATTCTTTGGTAGAATATATTTGTTTCAGTTTCGTTTCAATGTATTGTTTATTAACTGCTTCATCATTAAATGACGGAGAAGGTAGTCCTCGTAAGCGTGTGAGCTTTAAATCAAAGTCTCCTGTATCTGATTTCACTAAAGTATCATTTAATGCTTCGAAATAATCTGATAGACGTAAACGTTTATGTACGTGATGACCAAATTTATCTATGTTCATTTTTTGTGTTAACAAATGCACAAATAGAAGTCAACTGTACAAATTTTGTCATTATATCTTATTTTATTTAATAATATTAGCTTGACGCAATTCTTCTATAATTGAAATAATTTCATTATCCAACCCAGTGTTGCCAGCGTCACGGGATGCAACAAGCAATTTTAACCTTTCTACCAATTCGTTAGGATCATCCCAATAAACGAAATCTGTATTTTGATTTACTTTCTTTAACAGGGGAAGACCTCTTCCTTGTGTAAGATTTTCGGTACTTGAAAAATCTCTTTCTTTTGAATGTCTGAACAGCGGTTTTATAATACGTAAATACTTTAAACCCTTATTGCTCTTTATTGGTTTCTTTTGATCATAGTCTCTACGATGCGCGTTGGTTTCAAGCAACGCAACCTTATACGCTTGTTTATCCTGTTCTGTAACTAATGACAGATTAGGTGTCTTTTTTGTTAATAATTCCATAAAACCTGGAGTTTTTTCGAAATTAAGATTACCAATATGTAGACCATCTTCTTCATCTGACACTCGTGTAATACCCATCATAAGCTTTCCACGATCATATCTTAATCCAAAAGGAACATCTTGTATAACATCAGATGATAAAGACCACGATGATACATTTTTAAGTGGACTTGAATCCGACTCCAATGTTTTGAATGATTCATTACTAAAATTATTACTGCCGTATGAGTCGTTGACTGGAGTACTTAGGAGTGGGGGCTTAGGAGTAGCTTCTTTTAAATCATCTTCGCTCGAACAATCGTAACTACTATCGCTTTCGACTGATTCTTCTTTTTCAGTTTTAAAACTATTTTCAAAATCGTTTATATGGTCTTTCGCAGGCTTAGCTGCGATTTCCTTCAATGGTTTGGATATTGGTTCGAAAATAGTTTCTAAAATTTGTTCATTATTATTTTTAATATTCCTCATCATCTTCACTTTTTTCTTCACTGCAGATGCAGATTTTATGATTCGTTGTTTAAGGTCTTTTTCCATTTGGGATTGACTTCGGTGCTGTTTAGTATGCAAATGAAAGCCAAAATCCAATGATGTATTTAATATACCAATTCAATCGAGGACAATAAATGTATCAAATTTCATCCTATAACACCCATCATTCTTTTCACAGTCTTTATTAATCACAACATAACTGTATTGCTTTTTCCATACGTTAGAACACATTTCACGAAATTGTAACCAGGACATATCACATCCGACGTGTTCATCATAAACATGTCTTAAATTTATGTCATCTTGTTTAAACAGCACAATCAGATTCGTATTGTCTCTAATTAGTTGCTTTGGGATTTTAGTATATGTTTGATTTAAGTAAAAGCAATCTATATTTTTATGTCTACCCATAGAAAAGTAATCTCGAATGTTGTTTTGATTTTCGCAGGCTACGTCATCAAATATGATTATGGAATTGGGCTTAGCATGGTGAGGACTCAAAATTTCTTCACTTTCAGCATAGTTTTCAAGTGTTACATTTGGTACCAATTGTAATACCTTTTTTAAGAAGGTATATTTTGGTTGATAAAGAGATTTTGAATAAATATATAAGTTATCAAAACGCACACCGTCTTCATGTAATAAAAGACCTATCACTAAATTTGTTTTTCCACAATTTGACGGACCGCAAACTATGCATCGAATTGAATTTGGTAATAGTTTACCGTGACGGTGAACTTTAGTCCCATTCGTAAGAGGACAAACATTATTTAGGTTCAACGAATGTTTCTGTTTAATAAATTTCATCACACATGTGTACTCCGGAGCCGTCTGTCATGTAATAAAGTCTGTAGTAAAATGAATTCTTCGAGGGCTGCTGACCTACGTATAAAGGTTAAAAATGATTCCAGAACGAAACATCAAAATAAAAAATTCAAAATAAACACAGGTGTGTAGATTTTCAATTGCTAGACTGTCGAATCAGATTGCCCGTTAAAAATTGTAAGTGATCGCCATCAGTCTAGATACGGAACAGTCGGAATAGCCTCGACATATCTATTTACCTCAACGCTCTAGCAAGGCTGGAGCAATCGGCTCAGGTTATGTCAAAGTATAGTAAGTAGATCTGGAAGGTATGTGCGATCGAATCATTGACTGGAATTATAAATATATTGGTTTTCTGTATGAAGTGATATAGATATGTATCAAAATAATTATTGGGAATTTTAAATCGCTTGGAGCTCTGTTGATCGAACGGCGCGCGGGGCGGCGCCGTGAGGTCAATGGAGCGAAAAGTGATTTAGAATTCCCAATAATAACCTACTAGCTCAATACGTCCAAGGGCCATAATGTCCAAGGAGCCATAATGTCCATACGTCAAAAAGTCTATAAGGCAATATGTCCAAGGGTCAGAGGGTCCAAGTAGCCATAACGTCTAGACGTTAAAAAGTCTATAAGTCAATATGTCCAAGGGTCAGATGGTCCAAGGACTCATAATGTCCATATGATATAAAGACTTTTGGTCAATACGTACAAGAGTCAGAATGTTCAAGGAGTCATAATGTACAGATGATATGAAGACCATTTGTTAATATGCAAAAATGTCAAAATGCCCAAGGAGTCATAATGTCCACATGATATAAGACCATTATAGTGAATGTGTACAAGTCTCTAAGTCACAATTTTCATCAGTAGTGCATTTCTTAATAGTATATTACCTAACGGCTTCGGAACCCTACTGGTGTAGTAAATAAAGCGAGTCGTTGTATGGAGACCCCGCATTGATTCCTCATTTTTGGTGTATCCAGATTGGTGTATCAGTGTGCTAAAATTTGTAATTTTTGTTAATATTACCGTTTTCTTTCCATTCCCGTGCGAAGCCAGGACGGGCTGCTAGTATGAAATATTAATACATATGTGTACACAACTACATACAACAGGAAGGTTTTAATCAATTCCGATAGATACTGGCTGAAGAGGCTATTAATGATTAATAATAAAATAAATGAAGTTGAAATGTCACCACATTTCCTGTCATCCAGTCGATCTCGTTTGGGTTTAATATCCGCGGCGTAATATGGAGGAAATAACGTTTAGTAAAAATCAAAAAGGAAAAGACACAGTGCTAGTTGGATTGCACAGGTATAATAGAAATGGTTCAAACATTAACGGCACCACTCTGTGGAGATGCGTGAACCGAGACGAATGTGCGGCGTCAATCACGATAAATAGTGAAGGGACGAGGGTTATAAGAGAGAGTACGCATCTTTGCGAGGCGAGTACGTCTAAAAACGCAATACACCTAGCGAAACAAGATTTTAAAAGTAATGTATGCACTCGCTACTCTCCTGTGCGTAAGATATATGAGGAGTGTTTTAGTGCATTACATGAGGCGGATGACGACAGTGATTCCGATTCCAACACAACACACGTGCCTACGTTTGACTCACTAAAGCGGTCAATGTATAGGGCTCGCAATAATGTACTTAATGTTACATCGACAAAATTCAACAACCTGTCAGATGTAGAAATACCAGATATTCTGAAAGATAAATTTTTGATTAGTGAAGATGGAGACACAAATACGTTACTCATTTTTAGTACCGAACTTTCTTTGAAGACTATGAAAAATGCCCTCGTTTCAAGCAAAACAACCTTCTTTGGTGATGGTACTTTTGACGTTGTGCCTTCTCCCTTCTATCAACTGTACAGTATTCACATGGATATAGAGAGCACCAATGAACATACTTGCGTAGTACCAGTGGTATACGCTCTTCTCCCGGACAAAAGCACTGAAACATATTTACGTGTCTTCTCTACACTAAGAGATAAATTTAACATAGTAATTAATAAATTCAAGTGCGATTACGAGAAGGCACAGATTAACGCTATGAGAATGGTCTTCCCAGAATGTGAAATAACAGGTTGTTTTTTTCATTTCCAAAGAGCTATATGGAGAAAAGCAAAGCAGCTCAATCTTTGTGATAAAATGGAGGGAAGGAAATTAGCTCGCTTAACTTCCAATTTGCCACTTTTGCCAAAAGATTTGATTTCTGCTGGTTGGAATGATATCGTGAATTCCAATTCTGAAAAAAGTTCAGAAATCGAAAATTTTGAACATTATTTTGTCAAAGAATGGCTGTCAAAATCATTACAGGCTGATATAAGTTGTTCTAGTGATAGACACAGAACGAACAACTCTGTCGAGGCTTGGCACAGTCGTATCAAGAAGAGGATGCACGGCACGAAGCAAAATTTATTCAAATTTATAGATTTATTACGCAAAGAGGCAAAACACAAAGATTACGTAATAAAGAGAAGTTTATTTGACCGTAATAAGAGAAAAAGGAGTGTGATTTTATGCAATAAAAAGTATACTGAAAAATTACACGACGTAATTGAGAAAAATATTACGCCACTGCAGTTTCTTCAAGGCTGCATAAAATTACAGAAACAAGTATGTGCCAGCAATTGTAAGTTTAAGTAGATAACATCCTGTTCCTATCGATGATTTAAAATTAGGGAATATGTGAAAGCGACAATTGTTTAAGTTATATTTTCTGTTGATTTTTGTTGGAAAGAAATAAATTTTAAGCTTTAATTGATGTCTTATTTGTTACGACGACGATTCGCAAAGATATTTATATTCGCACGCACGCACGCACGCACACGCAAACGCACACAAATACTCTCTATGGCCTAGTGGTTCTATCTACTTGGCCAAACGGTTGACTGACAGAGAATGCCTACGGTATTAAGTCCACCATTTGTACTTTGTGTTATATAATGTGTAACTGAAGGTTAAATAAATATTATAAATTATAAAACCATGATGACGCGTCGAATTAAAACCTAACTTTAAAGGCTTTATCAAATTTACGATTTGAGAGCGAGTTTTTCATACATAACTCGAAACTCTTACGCGGCGAACTCGCTGCGTAGGTATTCGTCTTCATTTAAAATTCGCTAAAAAAATACACCCTCATCACACTTGCGATTTGTGAGCGAATTTTGTATAAAGGCGAAGACGCAGCGAGTTCGCCGCGTACGAGTTTTGTATGAGAAATTCGCTCGCACATCGCAAATGTGATAAGGCTCTAAGAAATTGCATAGATGGAGGGTAATTAACAATTGATTTGTGGTTCCAGTACCTGGACATTATAACAACTAGACGTTTCGGCTATTGGGTGTTTTGATATTCAACATTATGACAGCTGCGCATATTATCTATTGGGTGTTTTGATAACTGGACATAATGACAAATATCAGTTTGTCTTTTTAACAATTTGGTTTTAAGTCACCTGGATGTTAAGACCACTGGGCATTTTAACAAAAGGACATTATTTCCTTGGCATTTTGACACATTGGACATTCTGCCCTTTGGCCCAACATACCCCGGTGGGATTTTGATTCAGTAGGTATTGCTTTTTGTATGTAACAGCTGTTATATTTTCACGATTCCAGAGTCGGTCACATAGTGTTTGTTAACGATATCTGAATATGTCATTAAATTTTATCGAGTAATTCACTATGTATAAATTATTAAATCATGTAATCAGAAATCAGAATCATTTATTCAACGTAATTATCATGGATAAACTTGTTGAAGGTCAATGTAACATTTTTGAATTTACGTCATTTCGCAAGGTGTTATGGCTGAGGAGAAGAAATGACAAGAAACTGCAACAGCAACACATCTTTTAAAAACCAATGAGGATATACATTACAAGTTATTTAATAACTAGAGGAACACATTCAATACCAGACATTTGTTTACTATTGGTTTTGCAGGTAATGATTTAATAAAGAAATGGAGAAGTGTAAAAGATAATTACTTCAGATATTCAAAAAAAATAAAAGAAGCATCAAAATCGGGCTGGGGCGCTACGAAACTGAAGAAGTATCATTTATATAATCAACTTCTTTTTTTGAGAAAAGTGGAACAAAATGCCACCGAATCTAGCTTAGACTCGCCTAGAGAAATCAACAATGAATCTACGTCTACAAATGATGACATTACCACAGACAACACTCCTCGCTATGTTCCAGTCGCGCGCAAAAGGGCAATGCAAATGGATGAGTTTGAAAGAGAAGGACTAAAACTTCTCAAGGAGCCGGAAAATCGCCATATGTCCTTTTTCAGAGCTATATTGCCATCTATTCAAGAATTTTCCGACCGAGAAACTCTCCGTTTCCAAAGTAAAGTTATACAAATTATAGATGAAATGCGGTATGGACAAACATCATCATAATATGTGAGTGGCCCATCAACGTCTCACCAACCATCATATGGGTATCAAACAGCAAATTTTCAAAGTACATACATTTCTAATTCAATTACATCTCCAGAAACATCACAAGCAAGTGAAGAAACTGTATACGATTTTTCTAATTTGTAATTACTGGATGATATCTCTCTTAAATAATGTCTAAATTTAAAATTATCACAATTGCTGATTATTTGTGAGTTGATTACTAATTAAACAAACAAAAAAAACTGTTATATTTTTATTACTTAAATATATTTATATAGTTACCTTAAAGTAATTCCCAGCATTTCTACTGGTTCCACTGGATTCCTCATATTAGTATAGTTTTTTCGTAAGTGTGGTTCTAAGGACTTCAATAAACATTCGAAGCTGGATACACTCATTCTAAAAAAATTATAAAACTTCTTTTCGTCTAATAGCAACTCTCGATATTCTAAAAAAAAAACTGTCCATCACGATTTCTTAATGAAATGAAAGGACTGATCCAGTACCGTCTTGTGGTTGTGTTGCGTCGATTTCGGCGGTGACGTAGTAATAGGAGCAATGCTAGACGTCTTTTCCGATCCATGATTTGCTATAGACTGCTGCGCCGACGGAACGTTAAGACTGCGTCATAGTAACGCTGCGATGGCGCAGCGCCCGTGTGGCCGGCTATGCGTCAAAATATTTGCGTTGCGACGACGCAACGCAACGCAACGCGCCGTGTGGACGGGTCCTTACTGTACTACGAGCTACGTGTCTAGTCCAATTAATAAAGCGGCTATACTCGAAAGTAACACAACTACATCCTCCGAAACTCCTGTTATAGAATGCTATACTACACCTGCTTCTGCTTATAATACGGTTGAATATCGTAGTTTGTACAATATCGAACGAAGTATCCCTCCTAATACTGGTACAATTGAGAGCACCATAAGTAATCCTGATTACAGTACTACGAACTACGTGTCTGGTCCAATTGATAATACGGCTATTCTCGAAGGCAACACACCACCCGCCGATACTGCGAACAACAACAACCGTACACCTGTTCCTAATGCCAACACACCACCCGCCGATACTGCGAACAACAACAACAACCGTACACCGGTTACTGATGCTAATACGGCTGGATCTGAGACACATCAATAATTAATTCACTTACGAATTTAAAATGAAACCCCCTTAAATGTTAACATGTATAAGTGTTATTAATCGTTCTTTTTAAATATATATTTGTGATTATCTTATCATGTATTTTAATTCATATTCAATAGATATAAACAGACAGACAAACAGACAGAAATACTTTCGATTCATCCACATCCATACTAATAAATAAATGCGAAAATAACTCTGTCTGTCTGTTCTTCATACAAAAGTGGTCAGCTGATATACCAATTTGTATGGAGACTTTAAATTTCTTTTAACCGTTTTGAAGTGATTGAGTCACAATATTAGTATGGAGTATGGATTAGGTAAGTACTAATAATTTACCTTAAAGTAACTGCTAAACGCTCCGTAGGACTTATTGCAATTCGTCGTAAACTGGATACAGCCAACTTATGTTCAATTCTTCCCAGCAACTCATCAAAAGTGTATTTATTTTTATATGCACAAGTATTCCCATGCTGCACTATCCCGCTATATTACTTAATATTCAATATCTCCTATACTTAAAGGTTGCCTGGAAGAGATTGCTACTTAGCAATAAGGCCGCCTATTGTACTAATTCTATTTCTCTTTTGTTTTGTATTTTGTTTTTTCCTGTTTGTGCAATAAAGTATTTGTTATGTTATGTTATGTTAAAAGAACGAAGAGACATTCGGAAGTAGTTCTTTGCGATGGTTAAGTCGGAGATTTTGATAATTTACATTAAACATTCCAGTTAAAAGTCTAGTTTCAAGATATGGATCTACTCTGAATTGTTTTTTATATTTTTTATTTTTGATAATGATATAAGCGATAATTACTTTTTTAACGTTCATCTTTGTGCACGAGTTTATTCACGGCGACACGCACGACACTGCAGTGGCAAACGAAATCTTTGTCCTGCGTGTGGCCAGGAGCGTGCTATCACCCGCATGCGGACCGGATCCGCGCGCGGGCGAAAAAGCGCATGACAGGAAAAGGGCCCTAATTTGTATGGATGGGCTATGTCTCAGTATTTACCTATCTCAAATTTTGAATGGGTTGACCCTAATATTGATTTTAATGTAGCAATCACTTCAGATTATGGTTATATTTTAGAAGTTGATATTGAATACCCCGAAAACCTACACGATGCACATTCCGATTTTCCATTATGTCCAGAAAATATTTGCGTGGGTAAAACAAGAGAAAAAAAATTAGTTCCGAATTTATGTAACAAAAACAAATATGTTATTCACTATAGAAATCTTTTACAATGTATAAAACTTGGTTTACATGTTCTTAAATTTCATCGAGTATTAAAATTTAAACTAAGTCCTTGGTTGAAAAAATACATTGAATTGAACACACAATGGCACACAATTGCGACATCTGACTTTGAAAAAGATTTCTATAAGCTAATGAACGACGCTATATATGGAAAGACTATGGAAAATATCGAAAAAAAGAGTTAATGTAAAATTATTAACACATTGGCAAAATCGTGGTAAAGTTAAAGGTGTTGAATGTTATATTGCTCGTCCAGAATTCCACAGTCTTTCTATATTTTCTGAAAATTAGGCGCTTTTTTTTTCATACTTTTGCAAAAATTCTTGTTGGGTTTTTTATTATTTTTATGTTCTAAATAGAACAAATGAACGTAAAAAACTCTATTATTGTACACCCATTTAAAAATATATAACTAATATAATTCAATATCGTATAAACGTTATTGAGTGTTCTCCTTTTCTCCGGCTATAGCAATACATTTTATTTTAAAACATTAATGCATTCTGCGCGACAACGCTCGGCGTGCCCGATGACTCATTTTACCTGGGAGTCGTGCTTGTTATCGCGGTCTCACTCGCACTTATTTAAAACTAGCGGAACGCCGCTGTCATGGCCGCCGACACGATCTTGCGCTCGCGCCGCCCGCAGTCTTACGGCTCGCGTACACCGAATCCGTCATCGGCCGAAGTATGCTCGGGCGTCATCGGCCGAACTCGGCCGATCAAATCAAACGTAAGTAAAAGAAAGAGCGCGCATACACTGCTACTACCGACTTCGTCCGATAACGCCCGAAAACGGACGATCAACTGACGAGTCCGAACATGTTTGAATTTTTTGTCAGTTTTACCCGCTTCTTTCTGCGATCGAGTAGTGTTTTGGATGAAAAATGGATATTGAAAAATTAATTACTTGCATTTATAACAGACTGTCACTGTGGGACAAACATTCAAAAACTTACAATAATCGAGATATTGGGAAACGTCTATGGGATGAAGTTGCTGTAGAGATGGAAGTACCGATAGCAGATGTTAAGAAGAAATGGAGTAACCTGAGGGACCAATTTCGCAAAGAGTATAACAGATGTACTCAACCAGGTAAATCTGGCTCGGCGGCGGATCACAAATCATCATCGTGGGCATATTATGATTTGTTATTATTCCTTGCGAAACAAATTGCTCCAAAACCATTAAGTGGAAATTTGCCTGAAGTAAGCCCGAGCCAAGATCATCATGATGATACGGAATCATCTCAGTTTTCTGAGTTGTCATCGGAATCACAGCCACGAGGAATACCGCAGGCTGAGAATTTACCTATTTCACGGCCAGGAACTTCATCGAGCCAATCCGAAAATTTAACGTCGCAACAAAATACTCCATCTCACGCAAATCCTACTCGTGTACCTGTAACGCAAGCTCATCGTTTTAACTCTTCAACTGGACGGTTTAATAAGAAAAAGCGAAATACTGTCGTCGAACAAGAGTATTTACAGATCGAAAAACGAAAACTTCAATTATTTGAGTCCAGATCAGCTGATAAGTCAGCAGAAGACCCTGATCGAAACTTTTTGTTAAGTTTACTTCCATACTTAAAAGAAGTGCCACGAAACAGAAAACTCTCTGTTCAGCGAAAGTTGTTAGACGTGTTTATGGAAGAAGAGAGAAATCAACCTCAATTTTCTACCGTAAGCTGCTATTCTTCTGAAGAATTAAGCCGCCCTGCTTCTGGTGTAATGTCATCGAATGCGTCACTTCCGACATACGTTGATAATGTTCACGAGCCTTTGTCACTGACCACGAATCCAATGACACTTTCAAATACATCCACATCTGCGCAGGGTCACTTGCCACCAGCCACAAATGATGACATACCATTAAATGTGTCACATCCGACTTACGTTGTTAATATAGAAGAGCCATTGTCTCTGATCACGAATCCAATGACTCTTTCACAATCTTCAACAACCGCCCAGAATCCACTGTACTCTTTCTCGTATGTAGATTTAGATAGGAGCCTACAGTAATTATCATTTCACTATACGTTAGAATAAGTTTTATTAATACCATAATATGTTTTGGATCTTAATTTACTTAAAAATAAAACCACTTAAAATTATGTAAGTATTATTATTTAATTGAACATATTTTAAGACCTTCATTTACGTTAAAAAGTAAATTGTCCTTACAAAAAAAAAATCGAAAGCTCTAAGTATAATTATTGATATCTATTTTGATTACAAAAGAACTGTTTGAAAGCTTCACGAATATTATAAGCTTCGGTCGTACTTCTGTTTTGTCCTCTAGAAGCAAAGTTGTTTCTTTGACCTGAATTTCTGGTTTGATCTGTAGAATAACTGTGCCTTGGTTGTCCTTCTTTGTCTATAATAATGTTGTGCAGTAAACAGATACATTTCACTATAGTTTCAGCGTTTTCTGTAGTTGTCTCTATGCATTTAGTTAAAATTCTCCATTTTTGTGTTATTATACCAAAAGCGCATTCAATCACTACTCGGGCATTAGACAATCTTTCGTTGTAAAGTCTTTCCTCTTCTCCAAGGTTACGCCTCGGATAGGGCCTCATAATATACCGTTTAAGTGGGTAGGCTTCATCAGCTATTAATACCAAGGGTAATACAGTATTGGTATTTGGTAAACATTTTGAAATATTGAACTGCCCATTTTCAAAATGTCGAAATAACGCTGAAGAGGCGAATGTGCCACCATCACTTTGTTGTCCATATGCTCCTACTTCAATAAATAAAAATTTATAATCTGGGCTTGCAACTGCTTGTAAAACAATGGAAAAAAAATGCTTGTAATTATAGTACATACTGCCAGAATTCGAAGGACATTTCAGTCGAATATGCTTACCGTCCAAGGAACCAATACAATTAGGAAAACCCCATATTGCCCAATATAATTCAGCATTTTGATAAATCATTTCCTCAGTTGGCACAGGCATATGATGAGATACTAAACTTTCAAATATAGCCTTGCAAGTTTCTCTCACAATCATTCCAATGGCGCTATTTGAAACTCTGAACGAAAATGCTAAAGATCGAAAAGATTCCCCAGTTGCAAGGTACCTGAAACAAAAAAATATATCATATAATAACCGTTTAACCGGATAACCGTATATAAAGTGTCTTGCTATAAAATACCTATACAATAAAATTATATAAATGTACACTTACCGCAAAGTTATTACAAGTCTTTCCGTCGATGATATACCTACTTTCCCGATAGTTTGTATTTTGCTTGGTAATAAGTGGTTCAACTGCGTTTAAAATGTATTGAAATGTACCATAACTCATTCTAAAATATTCAAAGAATTTGATGGGTTGTAATTTTAACTCCTCAAAAAGGTGGTGGAATTCGCCGAGTTGTTTCCTGTGGATAAATATTTCATTAACCCACTCACGCCGACGGCTTCGACTTCGACGAATAAAATTGCGGTATGAATTTTCAAAAAAGTACATTTCTTCGAAATCCTCCATTTTTTAAAACACGTCAGTACTCTGTATGTTGCACAGTCAGACTACATGGTTACACCGGCAACGGCCGTTATCGTCTGCAGTGTATTCAGTTGATCGTCCGAGACAGTCGTCCGAACAGCTCCGACCCGAAAACGGCCGACGGATCGGTTTTGGTGTACGCGAACCGTTAAGACGCTTGCTTCGCTTCCGGAGTGCAAGTGCGTTTTGTCTTGAACATTATAAATTATCCTGATTATTCTAACGACGACTTGGCTTATTCTGTACCGGACTATTTCCTCTACTTGTGATTATTTGGTTATGTTAATATGGGAGACAGAGACAGTCGTTGTGTTGTGTGTGAGAATTTACTTCGACGCCGTCGCAGACATGTTCTTCATGAAGAGTTATTGGAACGCCGGCGAGATTTTGTCGAACATATGCTACGTATTATAGGCCCACCGCGAGAGGTACGTACCTATAATATAATATATGTAATGTATGTGATGTTGTCCAATATTTATTTATTATTTATTTATATTTATTCTCGCCCGAAGGTTAGTGGAGTGAAAGAGAGCGATATATACATTATATGTATAACATTCTACTTTTCTTCCACAGGTTCCCTTCAATGGCACGAGGGCAATATGTCATGCTTGTTGGCATAGGATTGACTCCGATGTTAATCAAAATCAACCAGGCCCACAGCCTGCTGCACTTGCCGCTTTGGTTAATCCCCCTGGAATAATGCGAGCTGCCAATACGTCTCGAAGATGTATGTTCAACGATTGCAATAGAACACAACTTCGACCTGTACCTAACAGTATAAAAGTACATTTGCTTTCTTACTTCAATTTTTATATCCCTAATCGCGCCCGTATATGCGATCATCACTTGTTACACACGATAATAGAAGACATTCCAGGCAATGTAAGAAATCTTTCTGGATTGAATGGAGAACACGTTAAGGACATTATAGATATGTACAGGACAGCTTTAGAACAGAGACATTTTTTAGATTTTGAAAATATTGAGGAAATGTCGGAATATGACCTGCGTTTTTGGACTATGTACAGGACAGCTTTAGAACAGAGACATTTTTTAGATATTGAAAATATTGAGGAAATGTCGGAATATGACCTGCGTTTTTGGACTGGTCTCAATCGAGAAAAGTTTATGACATTGCTCAATCAAGTTCCGACTCTCCATCAAAGTTCGAATACACCGCGCCGAGATTTGGCTATATACGAGGGTGGATCGAAAAGTTCGCGGCCTGACATACAACCGTTTATTTTGTTTTTACAATACTACCCTCATTGGGTATACATTCTTCAATTTTCACAGTACGAAATTTTGTTGCAGTAGTATTTGTGGTTTATAAGTTATAGCGTGCTAACAGAGACCGAGTGTGCAGTTTTTTAAAAATGGACAAAATTAAACACCGAAAGAGATCCATGATGATATGACGAAAACAGAAATCTGGGCCATCATATACCACTGTAAAAAAATGGGTAGCAGAATTTAAACGTGGACGAGAGAGCATTGAAGATGACCCTCGCTCCGGCCGGCCTACCACGTCTACGACGGAAGAAAACATCCACAAAGTGTGTGATCTCATATTGGAAAACCGAAGATTGACTATTAGGGAGATTGCAGACACTATAGGCATTTCGTATGAGCGAACACAAAACATCATTATCAATGAACTCGGATTTTCTAAGGTATCCGCTAGGTGGGTCCCCAGACTGCTTTCAGTTGAACAAAAACGAATTCGTTTAACAATTTCTCGCGACTGTTTGGAGATGTTTGAGGCTGATCCGCAGGACTTTTTGGATCGTTTTGTTACTATGGACGAAACCTGGGTTCATCACTATACGCCCGAGTCCAAACAACAGTCCAAGCAGTGGAAAAGATTTGATGAACCAACCCCAAAGAAAGCAAAAGCAATTTTATCGGCTGGCAAGGTGATGGCATCAGTTTTTTGGGATGCTCGTGGAGTCATAATGGTGGACTATCTTTCAAAGGGCCAAACAATAAACTCAGCATACTATTGCACCCTATTGCGCCATTTGCGTGAAGAAATTAAAGAAAAACGACCAGGATTACTGAGAAAGAAAGTGTTGTTTCACCAGGATAACGCACGCGCTCACACATCTGTCGAAAGCATGGCTCAAATTCGTGACTGTGGTTTTGAACTGCTGCCCCATCCGGCTTATTCGCCTGATTTGGCACCGTCCGACTTTCACCTGTTTCCCAACTTAAAAAAACACCTTGGAGGCCAGAGATTTTCATCAAATGAAGAGGTTGAAACCGCAGTGAACCAGTATTTTGCAGACCTTGAAGAATCATTTTTTAAAACCGGAATAGAAGCTTTGCAAAACAGATGGAAGAAATGTATTGAGTTAAGTGGAGACTATGTTGAGAAATAAAAACGTTTTTGCATGCAATTTATTTTGTTTTCTTGTTGAGGCCGAGAACTTTTCGATCCACCCTCGTATTTGAGCAAATTGAGAACGGCCGAGCCAAATAATCGACTTGCCACTGCTTTTAATGTCTCAGTAAGAACCGTAGACAGAAAAATTCACAGCGTTAGAAGCTGTCTCTTAGAAGACTTCCTTCCACAATACTTAGGATTTAATCATATTACTCGGGAGCAAGTTATTGAACATAACCGAATTCTACCAAATTATTTTTTCGGAAATGAAGTTTCGCCAAAAGCGATAGTCATTTTAGACGGTACTTATTTATTTATAGAAAAATCAACTAATTTTTTATTTCAACGCGTAACCTATAGTACGAATAAGTATAGGAATCTAATGAAACCCTTCATGATTGTGTGCGCTGACGGCTACATACTAGATGTGACGGGTCCATATGCTGCTAGAACGTCGGACGCCGATATCATGAAGCAGATTCTCCAAAATCATAATGAACCCATGGGAGATGGGGTATGCATCAAAATGCATTTTGATGTTTGATGAGATGTCGCTAAAGAAACATCTCAATTATGACTGTAAAAGTGACCTAATTGAAGGTTTGCAAGACCACGGAAACCGATTACAAAATATTGCAGGATATGCCTTAGTATTCATGGTGGTGGTATCAGAAAACGTGTAAAACAAACAATCAATAGCACACTATTTTTCAACTAGTTTTGTTACAGCGGACAGACTTGCTTTACTCATTAAAGAGGTAATTAATATTTTTATATTATAGCTATCTGTTTACCGCGTCGCTACCCACGTGGTTACCGTTTTCCCATTCCCGTAGAAATATCGCACGTAAAATCCTTTCTTAGTGCTCCTCTACACCTCAAAAGGAACCTATGTGTCAAATTTAGAGTCTCTAGGCCTAGCGGTTTTAGCTGCGCGCTGATGTTTCAGTCTATTAGTTTCTTTTATATATTTAGATATTAAATTTCATATTTTAAGTATGTTTTTTAAACAAATAATAATTGTAATAATGTTTCCTATCCAGTGGTTGCCTGGAAGAAATTGCTGCTTAGCAATAAGGCCGCCAGATTGTACTGTATCTATCTTCATCTGTGTGAATCTGTTTTGTATGTTGTGTGCAATAAAGTATATTTGATTTGATTTGATTTTTTCAACTTCTAACGTATTTCAGGTCTTAAAGCAATGCTTCGAAGCTGGAGTAAATATTTCAGCTATAGTGTGTGATATGAATTGAGTCAATAGGAGAGCTCTATCTATCCAACCTGGGCGTAACACCAGAAAATCCATGCATAAGAATAGGAGATAAAGAAATTGTGATATTATATGACACGCCACATCTCTTGAAATGTTTCAGAAATTTGTTTATGAAATATAACATTGAATATACTTCGAATTACATTCAACAGGCAAAGCAGGAAGAGGTAATTTTGTTTTTTTTTTTTTTTTACTTCAAAACACTTTTAAACTGAACTGCAAGGCCAATCAACCAGCAAATCCACGTAGTTTCTATGCCTGACAGAAGTAGGTAGTTATGTGCCCCATACAAGGTAGAGGACCCAACATTGTCATCTCCTCTTAATGCGTAGACTGTCGTCAGCACTTTGTCAAAGTATTACTAATAATAATAGAGGAATTCAAAGTAATACTGGCGCAGTCGGGTTGGATTCTGCCAATAGGCTTGACACAAAGAATTCCAATAAATTTGTTACGCTCGCGTAATAGTCGTCGCAGCGCCACCGCAGCTTTATAGAGGAGGAATGGGTGCTGCCGAACGGTGAGTAAACCTGTGTTGTCCCTTCTATTCCTTGTGGGTGTAATATATTTTCGGTCAAAATCTTATCTGATTATTGCAATCAATTAATTTTAAGTTCTGATTATCGATTATCGCAATCAATTTTTATCTGATAATCGCAATCAATTATTATCTGAGTATCGAAATCAACATTTTCTGATTATTGAAATCATTTTTGTATTGTTCTGTGTATTTTACATTTTTTTTTGTGTATTATTTTTTATTGTTTTGTGTAAAATTTAAAAAAAAATGGAGTAAATCCAACTAATACCTAAAGAGATTTTTTGCCTCATCCCAAGATTTGAAGGAGAGGGAAGTCTACTAAATATTTTCATAAAGAAATGTGAATGTCTTACGTAGTTTCAATAGGCCTATCAATTTACCTCAGGACCTATATAATTGTCATTCGATATCCAGTAAACTCTCTGGAAAAGCCGCATCCCTTCTGAGTGAACGCGATGACATTAACACATGGATTGAAATAAAGGAATTACTCATTCTACATTTTGGAGATGCGCGTTCAGAAGAATGCATCGCAATTGAATTAGAGCAATTGAAAATTAAAACCGGAGAATCTTTCTCCGATTTTTGTAACGTACGTAGCGCACTTAATGCTAAAGTGAACCTATTAACGGATGAAGGCAACACGTTAACAGTCCCCATACAAGCGTTTCAAAACATGCCATATGTCCAAATGAGATATTATATTTTTTGGCTTTCGTTTGTTATTCACTGTATAAATTAATAAAAAAATAGGTCATTGACCCCGGATATGACCGTGTACACCCGGCGGTACACGGACTTGTGAATTATAATTACCGTGTACACTTATCGTGTACCACGAACTCGGCGAGCTTGCTAGTAGAAAATTATTGTTTTTTTGTGATGCTACCCTCAACTAAATATAATTTGTGTCATTATGATCGCTAATTCGCATTACTTTGTAACAAATCTTCGTGTTATCAATATTTGCTTGCGTAAAAGTGTTTTTCATATTTTCTGGATACGTTTTGTGAACTGTTGAAATGGCAAGGAGAATACGAGACGAAGACATTAGAAGAATCTTAGAAGATTCCGATGGAGAAGAGGAAATCATAGAATTATTGGATCAGGAAGAAGACCTACAAGATGAAGAATACCAAGACGATGATGATGAAGATGGAGAAGCATATTTAGAAGTTGGCCCAGTGATTGAGGAAACAGTTGAAAATATCGCTAGAGAAGTACAAATTGGAGATGTTTCAGGTCAGCCTTCCAATGAAAGAGTTCTAGATAACCCTATTCGTCTTCCTACACCTGATGTTCCATCGCGTGCTCCGGTATCGAGAAGAAGAAGACGATCAACTGCTCCTGTAGATATAGCTGCTGAGTGGAGTTTCGAAGTAAAGGAGTTGTCACGCAAACAGTTTACAGGTCATGAGGAACCTCCCCGTCAACAGGTATTATTTGATTCTGACTCTGATATTTATACCATCTTCCGTAAAATTATAGATGATGACGTAATAAATCTAATGGTGCAACAAACCAATTTGTATGCTCAGCGTTTGTTACAAGAGCCTGGAAAACCACACAGCCGCAAATTTCGTTGGTCTGATGTTGATGAACCCGAAATGTTGAAGTTTCTTGGCGTCATATTTCTTACAGGCATAATAGTGTTCCCGACACTTGAATGTTATTGGAAGAAAGACGATATTTATTATCACCCTTTACTCCACAAGATCAATATGTCATACAACAGATTTCGGCTGATCCTAAGATGTTGGCATTTTTGTGATAATAATGCGCCCAGAGAAGAAAACGATCGACTCTATAAAATCAGTCCATTGATAGACCTTATCATAGGAAATTCAAGGACTATTTACACACCTGGCCAGATTATTGTTGTTGACGAGTCGATGGTGCATTTCCGCGGAAGACTTCTTTTTTGTCAATACATACCATCGAAGACACATAAATACGGCATCAAAATCTATAAGCTTTGCTCTGCAGAAGGATATACCTGGGGCTACCAAATTTACAGTGGTCAAAGTGTGCAAGTTTTTGGACTGGATACTTCTGGAAGTATCGTCGTAACATTGGCAGAAGGCCTACTTGATGAAGGTCGCTGTATGATAACCGACAATTACTACACGAGCGTCCCTTTGGCAGAGTTTTTGCTTTCCCGCAATACAGATCTTTGCGGCACAGTCAACAGAAAAAGAAGAGGTTTACCAAAAGACGTAATGGACGCTAAACTGGCGACTGGTGAAATTGCGGTGAAACAAAAAAATGAAAACGTGACAGTACTAAAATGGAAGGACAAAAGAGATGTTTGCGCACTGTCGACTTGCCACGGTAAAGAAATGTCTCCTACATCTGGACGAACCCCAAAACTAAAGCCCAATATGATCCTAAGTTATAACAAAGGAAAAAAAGGTATAGACGTGGCTGATCAGATGGCAAGCTACAACTCACCTATAAGGAAAACTATAATATGGTATAAAAAAGTTGCAATAGATTTGCTGGCGATAGCTGTAGTCAACTCTACCATAATTTATAACGAGATGCATCCGGGCAGTAGAGAAAAGCTGACTATTCTAGCAGCTCATGAAGCTATTGTAAAAATGCTGTTACAACCTGATCTTCTTCACCAAGAAACACGGTCTAGAACCCCGCAGTCACAAGCTGGATCCTCAAGGTCATCAGAACTACCAGGGCCATCGAGATTAGTAAGACCATCATCAGGAAGACTGTCATCTGCTTCAAATACGTCACATCGAAGCGTTCACTTTTTGGAATCTTTGGGCAAGAAAGGATCTCGTACCATCGGAAGACGATGCGTCGGATGTTATAAAAAACTTCTTGATGAAGGTGGACTTGCACCATACGCACGTGCCAAAGCCAAAAGGGTTTCAACACAATGTAAAATCTGCAAAAAAGCATATTGTTTTGATTGTTTTTCTGAAGCTCAAGTTCATCAATAAAAATTACATTGTTTTCTACGAAGTTGTTTTACTTTGAGTTACTACGGCAAGATGAAAAAAAAATGTGACATGTTTTTGACTTTTTCTATTTATAAGGTCTTTGGCTACAAGTCCTTTATGAAAATATCAACAAATTTTACGAGTCCGTGATTTGACAGCCCATAAAGCTGCACTGGTCTCGTGTACCTCATAGGGTACACGAACTCGGCGGAACCGCTCCCCGTGTGCCACATACGGTACACCGGACTGTTAACGTGTTAAGGAAGCTAAATATATTATATATAATAACCTGTCTCTAAACGTCTTCTTGTATAATTTACCGGAAGAATTAATACGCATTGTCAGACTTAAAAATTGTACCATATTATAAAACGCTTTGACTCTTGTTATGGAAGAGGAAAATTTCATGAAACAATACAATGCCAAAAATAATAAATGTGAACCAGTTAATAATAATCAAAACTTCCGCCCTGTTCAAAATTCTCAATGCCCCAATTCCACATAGAACAGGTTTTAAAATCCCAAAACAACATAAGCCTTTACTAATGTTTTCCCAGTCTTTTATTTGTGTGGGTGGCATACAAATATGAAACAAAGTTTTAATTATAGCTTGACATATCTCGCGAACTATTTTTGTATTGTTGAAAATCCTCTTCTAAATGAAAAATGCAGGTCCATTAACTGTTAGAATGTTTTATTGTACCTGTAGATGGGGTCAAAGGAAAGGGATACTGGAGGGTCGGGGACACCACCCCCACTTGCTGTTCCAATAAGTATGGCCTTGCCAGTGCAATTGTCCCCACATGGAACTCTACGTATTCCATCAAATGACCGCTTTCTCATACGTCGAACTAATTCTGGATGTCTTGAGGTAAAATTAAAATTTTATTTATAAAACTGTTGTTACTTTTCTGTTTACGGTATCAAATCTTCCATCATTTTTCATTCGTACTTCCATCGTAACCATAATATTATTTACAGGCTGTGCGAGACACCATTAATGAAGAGTTTTCGCCCAGGAGGCTCAACTTTATAGAGGAAGAGGCTTCGTCTTCAATTGCGGTTGGTGTGCTGTGTGTTGTATCGTTTTTAAATATTAACTAATAAAATAGACGTTTTTTTAAGGTTTTTATCTCTTTTGTAGAATGCTGACGCTGCAGCTGAGGAGTTATTCGTCGTTTCGCACGCAAAAGATTCGCACGATTGTGCGAATTGACACCATTCGATTTTACCTAATGTTTTTGTCTTCATTTCGCACGCACGTACAATGTACAGTCAGGTAAAAATATTGAAATCAAGTTTTATAAACGACTACGAATAAATGACCATGTATGAAATCTTAATATCAAGTTTGTTATCTGAAATAGGTACTTATACATAAATAAAACATCTACACTACTGACATGCTCGGTCACATTACGTGACGGCAAAACTTCGGAGTGCGAGAGATGGCGTACTAGAAAGCAAGAAGGATGTAAGCCTCGCTCGCTTCCTAGTATTGCGCCATCTCTCTCACTCCGGCGTTTTTCATCACGTTAACCGTTAATGTAGCCCAAAAAGATAGCGCGGTCTCTTTCTTTTTATCTAATCTCTAGTGGTGCATCTTAGTGACGTCAGTCAGTCTTTCCTTAAGCGTCTTTTACTGCGCTCGCGCATATTAAACTGCAACATGTCATAAGTTTTAAAAATGAAAATGTGGGTGTTTTTACTGTTTTTTATGTACGCTGGAGGTAAGTGTATTTAGAATATAATAGTGTTACTGTGAATGTTCGAACGGCTACTTCGTTCAGTTATACAGTGTGTCCGGGGACGTATAGCGGAAACTTTAAGACCGTATAAAAAAGGTAATTAAAAAATTAAAATCACTACATGGGGTGGGCGCCCCCCATGGGGAGTTTTTTGTCGATAAAATTGATCATATTATACGGTCTTAACGTTTTCGCTATACGTCCCCGAAAACACTGTATATTTAAATGTTTTTTGTTTTGTGGCGGCCATCTTGTGCTTATCCTATCTTGACTGGCATTGGTAGAAATTATTGAGATGAAACTGAGAAAATGTGAAATTCATTTGATAATTAAATTTAAAAGTGTGTTTTACCTTAATAAATATTCTAGATTTGATTTAAAAAGCTGGTTTGAGATTAGAAACATTTTTCTTTGTAGGAAATGGATCGCAACCTGGCCCATCTAATTCAGGAAATGATCCACCAGCCGGACCTTCAAGTACGCATACAACTGGACATGAAATAATCAAATCAAAACGAGGAAAGCCAGTACTTTTTCGCGCGGGCCACAAATATAATTTACACAGGAGAAATAAAGCTTCTTGTGTTTGGAGATGTTCGAAGAGACACATATGCAAATCTATGCTTGTTATTAATAATGATAACTCTATTAAACGGGAGGATAGACACAACTGTGAGCCTGATTTTACGTCAAATGAGCTTGAGATAAAATTTAACGAGTGCGTTGAAAAAGTTAAAACTGACTATACTGTACCTATACCAACTGTTTTTCGACAGACTGTAGCAGAGCTAAAAGACAAGGGAATCAGCCTCATCCAAAGAATTCCCACATTTAAAAATGTTAAGAATAAGTTTTATCGAAACCGAAATAAGTCGCTGGGTGTAAAAAAAATATGTTTTAATACATTGAAACAAGTTGTTGTGCCCGAAAGATTCAAAAGCTTTTTATTAGCTGATTACTACAACTCGAGGAACAGAATTTTGCTTTTCGCTGGTGAGCATTGCAAAACAATATTGGCAAATCCCAATTTGACAGTTTTATGTGATGGAACCTTTAAATTTTGTCTAAAACCTTTTCAGCAGTTGTATACCTTGCATGTTGATTTAGGAAGTAGTAAAACACACACGAATATAATACCTGTGATTTATGCGTTATTGGCAAACAAAACTAAAATAACTTATAAAATATTGTTTTCCTTGATCAAGAGTCAAATTCCTCAATTTGATCCCAAAAATATTATACTCGACTTCGAGCGGGCGACAATGTCAGCGATCAAAGATATATTCCCAGAGACTTGCATTAGTGGGTGTTTCTTTCATTTTTCTAGAAGTTTGTGGCGAAAAGCTGACGAAATAGGAATCACAAAATCTGCACTGGCTCGAAAACATATAAAAAGGTGTACTGTTTTGGCACATTTGCCCAAAGAAGTTATTGAAAATGGGTGGTTGTACATCATGTCTCAATGTCCCAACGATGAAAAAATTGTCTTGTTTAACAATTATTTTGTAGAGACATGGTTAAATGAAACTTCTTTTTTTACCGACAAATGGTCCTGCAGTAGTAGTCATCATCGTACTACAAATATGGTTGAGAGCTGGCATGCTATCGTAAACAAAAAAATTTATAATAAACCCAAAAGTATTGCACATTTTTTGACTGTCTTACAACAAGAAGATAATTATTATCAAACGTTATATTTAAAAGGATCTAATATTAATAATATTGTGAAATCGACGAAGGGGAAGAGTACGATGATGACGAACTCCGTCGCATTTTAGAAGCGTATGAAGAAGTGAATATAGTAGAGGAAAATGTGACTGAAGATGTTGAAATGATCCAAACAGATCAGAGTGTGCCAGATGAATTAATTTGATCTGAAAATTTTGAGGGATTTACTGGTGTCGAAGAGACATACCGAGAGCAATCTGGGCCAATTATCCAGGAAACTTCTCCAATAAATATATTTAAATCTGTTTGGAACCGGCACGTTATGGAAATCATAATAGAACAGACAAATAAATATGCTTGGGATATTATTGCCCGTGCAAGTGAAAGTGAAAATGGCATTACTAGGGGGTCGCGTCTTAATGATTGGTATGAGACTACAGTGGAAGAATTATATCAATTTTTCTCTATACTTATTTACATGTCATTATGTAACAGAGGAAGGTTGGATGAATATTGGACGACAGGAGTACTGGGGATGCCAGCCTTTAGAAAAATTATGGGTAAAAATAGATTTCTTTTATTGTTACGTTTCCTACACTTTGTGGATAATGATGGTCTTACAGATTTCATTCACGGGTATGATCGAAAGATATATAAAATAGCTCCCATAGTTGAACACTGCAACCAAAAATTCCCAGAAATATACATATATTCCTGACAGAGCCCTTAGTATTGACGAGTCGCTTTTACTATGGAAGGGACACCTGTCATGGATCCAATGCATACGAACAAAAGCCGCGAGATTTGGAATTAAAACGTATGAACTTTGTGAGGCAGAAACTGGCTACCTCTTAAAGCTTATGATCTATGCAGGGAAAAATCAAGATTTAGAGAAAGCTATCCATGGTTTCACCAACGCAACGTCAAAAGTTGTTTTAAAACTATCTGAGGATTATCTTGAAAAAGGTCATTGTCTTTACATGGACAACTTTTATAACTCGGTTGGGTTGGCACGTTTTTTGAAACGTAAACGCACAGATGTGGTAGGGACACTGAATCGCCGTAGAGTGGGGATATTGTTGCAGCACACTGTGGGGATGTCGCAGTGTTAGCATGGAAAGATGTGAAATTGGTATCAATGATATCAACTTTTCATAAGAACGACATAGCTCCAGGCCGCAGAGCAGGCGAACATTGTGACAAACCGCTTGTAGTTCACAATTACAATAAATACATGGGGGGTGTGGACCTAAAGGACCAAAAGCTCTCCATGTATTTATTGGAACGTAAAAGAGGACTAAAGTGGTACGTCAAAGTTTTTAGGCGCTTACTCAACTGTAGCATACTAAACAGCTGGATCATATATAAATGCCATGAAGATGTTCCAAAAATGGATAACAGGCAATTTCGTTATGCTTTGGCAGAGGCCCTTTCTCTGGAGAGTATGTACATACAACGGATTAGACCCGCTGCCACCTCTGGCACCAATCGATACAGCGGAAATCATTTCCCTGCACACTTCTCTGAAATTAACAACATAATGCCAGATCGCTCCAATAAAAAATGAACCGGCACAAAAGGGGACGTTGCGTGCATTGTACATCCAATAAAAGACGTACAGAAACCAACATAATATGCACTGGATGCAACGTATTTCTTTGCGTGGGTAAATGCTGGCAAGAATATCACACCCCGCCTAGTGATTATTAGTAAACTATTTTTATGATTGTAATTATATCGTCGTAATATTCCTTGCCTCGCCTTAATAAATAAGATCAAAAACTTTGAAGTTTTTCTTTTAACCCATAGGTAAATACGATCACATACCATCCTGTATATGAATAAACCAATGCGTGCCAGAACGCGGATCCACGCTTGGAAATGCAATAAATAATGTCAGTAATAAAACTTGTGGCGTTTTTTTTTTTTCATTACGGTATAATATTTTATAACGTAATTAGGTTCACCATATATCGAAGTATAAAATAAAATAAGGAAAATACAAATTAAAGTCACTGCATTTACATTATTAGCGGTTTTCCAAAGTACGATCAAGTTTCTCCAAATCACAAGAGATAATGTAATGTAGTAAAGAAACAACTGAAGATGTTCTACTTAATTATATACCATGAAAAACTTTATTTTAGTACCTTTTAAAATCAATAATTAGCAAACTGATTCTGTAAGCAATCTTGGAGATATTCGATGCTAAAAAACTTGAGTTGCGCGGCCGCGCGTCCTGTAATTTACTCGGCACACAGCGATAACATCACTGCGTCAGTCGCGGCATACCAAAGGTTAAAGAGCACCCAGTTGGCATATACCTGCAATATATAATTATTTTTACAGTTGTTAAACTTCAAAAAAGGTGGAAAAGAATCCGCGACGCCTACACTAAAGGCAGAAATAAAAAAAACAAGAGTGGCTCCGGTGCATCTACTTCTAAAGAGTATCTGTATTCACCTTTGTTATCATTTTTGAATAACTACTACACGGATTCGTCCTTCGAAAACCCCGGCGCTACCAGAAATTTCAGATGATGACAATACAGTTAACATAAGCAATGATTATACAACTAATGTGACAAAAAAAAAAGAAAAAGCCTGATGATGCTGAAGATACAATGATTACAAAGTTATTGCAAAGGATGGTCGAAAGGATACAGGAGCACCTTTTACAATGTTAGAAAGAAGAAGCTACATTGTATGAGAATGACAAATTTTCCTTCAAATCTGTCTGTCTTGCAATCTTTGAGGGCTAATTTTTGAGAAAATATCGTGAACCACTCTTTTTTTTTTCTTGCGTATTTAACTTCCCTTGGTAGTTAATTATTATGGGGACTTGACCCCCCCCTTCCCCCATGTACCCTACCCCCTTTTTTTGTATGTGTATCATAAAAGATACACTGGCCCTGGAATACGTCACACCTGCAAAACAAACTCCTGGGCCAAATGTATCCTTTATGATACACTTTACATTCCGTTCTTTTTTCTTAATTTTGTTATAATTTTAGGTTCTTTTTCTATTTTTTTTCAGATTTCAGAAGCACGAAGATTTTTGGAGTTGAAGACAAAGGAAAAAATGTAGTAAAACCCAGTTTTACTACATTTTTTTCTTTATATATTGTTCCAGATTTAGTGTGTGAGTGATAAATACGATACAATGGATTATTCAAGCGATGATTCTATGGATGACCCAGATTATGAACCCGAAATTAGTATTGGGCCCTATGACAACCTAAGCACCGATAGTGACAGCGACAGCTCCAGTAACATCCCTTTATCAAGGTTGAGGTTCAGTATACCACGACGAGCAGATTCTCCTAACATACCTAGTTCTTCAGGGGCTACAAGTCAATATACTGAAGACGAAATAGTTAAAAATCTCATCGAAAATGTAAAATGGGGTATGCCAAGAGATAATCCTCCAAAATCTGATGAATTCACAGACGTTGAAGGTTTGAAAGACATTTATCAACAAATGTGGGCTATGGGTGATCCTCTTGATTTTTACGAGTTGCTGCTTACTAGAGACATTGTTGACGTTCTCGTAGATCAGACAAATCTCTATGCTACGCAGTACCTTGTTAGTGAAGAGGTCGATATATCAGCACATTCCAGAACACATTCGTGGCGTCCTGTTGATGCACCTGAAATGTATAGATTCCTGGCATTGATTGGATGGATGGGCCTGGTAAAATTACCGAACATAAGGGATTATTGGCGAAAGCACAGGCTATACGGATTACCCTTAGCTCGCAAAATTATGGCCCGAAATAGGTTTGAGCTAATTCTAAAATTTTTACACTGTTCCGATAATGAGCAGGCGCCAAAAGATGATCGTTTAGCGAAGATTCAAAACGTTTTAGACATGTTTATCCGCAATTATCAATTGGTGTATACGCCTGGACAAAAAATCTGCATTGACGAGAGTCTTATCCCCTGGCGAGGAAGACTACTATTTCGCCAATATATTCCAAATAAAAGACACAAATACGGGATCAAATTGTTCAAGCTGTGTACGGATAAGGGGTTTACTTGGAATATCATAATTTATTGTGGTAAATCAAAGACAGATCAGAAGGATGTTTCAGAAAAAGTTTGCATGGATTTAGCACAAAAACTTTTGGATCATGGACGTATCCTTTACACGGACAATTATTATACAAGTGTTCCACTTGCCTATCGACTGATACATAGGAAAACTGGACTAGTTGGAACGCTAAGACTAAGCAGAAAACATCTACCGAAGGAATTAGTCACAGCCAATTTGAAGAAAGGAGAGGTGATCGGAATGGAAAGCATAGACGGCAAGATAGCAGTCAACAAATGGAGGGACAGACGTAACGTAGCTACGCTCTCAACGGCACATTCAGCAAAGAAACTCGTAAAAGTAAAGACAAAGAGAAGGCCTGAAGTATGGAAGCCTGAGAGTATAGTGGATTATAACAGCGGAAAATCATCAATTGACGTAAGCGACCAAATGGCGTCCTACGGCTCTGCACTCCGCCGGTGCACGAAGTGGTATAGGAAGCTGTTGATAGAGCTAGTTTGGGGAACCTCGCTTGTCAATGCCCACTTTTTATACAACAAATACACTCGAAAGCCCCAAATATCTATCACCACATTCAGAGAAGAAGTCATCGATGCAATGTTGACTAAATATGGCAATGATACTCGGGATGATTCACCAAGATCAGGCCCACGTCCTAAAACCCACTTGATGATCGACAATGTGTCAAATAACAAAAAAAGGAGAGGACGCTGCAAGGGTTGCTACGCTATTTATGGCAATAAAGGCTTGATTGTAGGCGGTAAAAGAAAACTTGCAAGACAAGTTTCCACAATTTGCAATGTTTGCAGACATTTTTACTGCAGAACCTGCTTCAATGAAGCACACAAATAAAAAAGTGTTTTGTGTGTGAAGTGTGCAAATTTTTGATATTTTTTTATAGATAAATAAGAACTGAAAATAATTACTAGTTAGTGGAATGATTGTGCATGTTTTTGAATTATTTTTTTTATAAGAAAAATAAATAAAGCAGTTAAATTTAATTGTTTCTTGAAATAAACGATGTTAACGTACAATTAAAGTAATAGAAGTTGATCTCTGTCTTTATAATTATAATAAAAAGTACAAAAAAAAGTTGTTTCATTTTTGTTACATAATTTTCTAAGTATGACTGATATTTACACCCCAGTAACATGGAACGATTTGTGAGGGCCAAGGCTTTCTAAAACCCATACAAATTGTTCGCTCTAATGTATCACGCTTAATACATTGGCCTCTGAAGTTGCCCACTCACCGTGTATCACCAAAGATACATTGGCCTGTGGCAAAACTACCATGATGTATCACTGGTGATACACGTGGCGCTCAATGTGTTAAGGGTACTTTTTTGGATGTTTCTAAAAGCCTATTAAATGGAGCAGTTTTTGGAAATACTTTCAGGGTCTATGACAATATCATGTGTTTATTATTCTTCGGCGAAGTTTTAACAACTGTAACAATTTTGGTCGAATTCTCACTATGATTTCCAATAACTTTTTTTTATCTTTGATTTGACTGTTTTCATTTTTTCACCTAGCGGTACATATCCTTAGGCATAGTTATGTATGAAGTTAAATAAAAGAATTATTAAGAAAGAGATAGCGACAAAATAATTATTTCTGAAGTAAGGTAGAAAATCTAGAAAAAGGTACAAAATGTGTCATATCTCCTAAAGGTGCTCCCACACAGCAGTTATATAACGTTATAGAATGTTGCTTAACTTTTGTTGTTCTACTTTTTTTAACAAATTATAACAAAAGTTATAAATTGTTAATAATGTTATAAAACTTAATTCAACAAAATGTTTTACAACTGATTACAACATGTTATAACAAAATATAACTTTTGTTGTATAACATGATCAGAACCTTAGCGGGACGTTAGCGGAAGGGCGCGGGGGGATTGCGCGCGCGTTCGTCTCGTCACGTACGCATCTTTAGTCGGTTCGGTTAGTGAAGTGGTGAAGCACGTATTATATGTGATTTGACAAAATGTCTGGTTTTACTTGGAGTAATGAAAATGTGATCACATTGATTGAACTATTTCAAGAGAGACAAGTCTTGTGGAATACGCAGATGGATGAATACAAGGATCGAAATAAAAAACATGACGCGTGGATGCAAATTGCGGCTGAATTTAATTTAGATAAACAGGCGATTGAAAAAAAAATGCGGTCACTTATAGGCCAATTTCAGAGAGAGTGTAAGAAGCCTAAATCAGGTGCGGGGGCTGACGATATACCTAAATGGTTTGCGTATAAAAAACTTTTATTTTTAAAAGATCGAAATAAGCCAGAAGAAACTGTTGATGGGGGATTGTCGGTGAGTAATAATTTTAACTATGGTTAATAATAGCTAGAAGCCCAATCCAGTAAACCTTGGTGTGAAAAATAATCAGCAAACTCATTTCTTATTACTTTCCCATCTTCTGTCTGTGTTTCAACTGGTTGCAGTGATGTTAACTGCTGTGTATCTGATCTCCATTGTCCGGAAGTATGCGTACCATCTGAATTTTCCTTATCATAATATTGAGGTGGGGCGTAAATAGTGCTTGATTTGGTTTTCCTCAAAAAATTATGTAGAAGCACACATGCCATAATTAAAGTAGTAGTCTTTTGTGGATCTAATAAAATTATACTTCGTAATACTCTAAATCTGGCTGACAAAATTCCAAACGCATTCTCTACCGTTCTTCTTGCGCGGCTCGTTCTATAATTAAATTTTCTCTCTTTAGTATTGTTGTCCTGGGGTCCTAGAAAAGGTTTTAGCAAATGCTTTTCTAACGGAAATGCGTCATCTGTTACAAATACATAAGGAACAGGTGTGGTTCTTCCTGGAAGTGGGCAATCTCTTGGTAAATTCAAATTACGTTCAATTATTTTTTTTCGTAAGAGTGTGTTTGCAAATACTCCGCCATCAGTTATACGTCCTTGGCACCCAATATTTACGTATAAAAAATTATATTCAGCGTCAACCAATGCTAAAAGAACAACACTATAAAATCCTTTGTAATTGTAATATTCGCTTCCGCTTCCTATTGGTTTTTGTATGGCTACGTGTTTTCCGTCGATACTTCCCAGGCAATGGGGAAAATTCCACAGATTAAAAAAATTATTTGCAACCTGTAACCATTCTTGAGCAGATGTTGGCATCTGAAATAAAATAAAACATATACATTTAAATTGTTTCATAGTAAACTTCCACACTAATCTAGCTTTATTTAATAAATTAGCCATTGATGTGACACGTATAACAAGAATAATTTAAAATACTACATGAGAAAGGTTCAAATTGTAGCGGCAACGCATGCGCGATAATATTTTTTTGGAATTGAAAGCGACAACTGCCAGGTAGTGTTGTACTAGTTAAAGAATCAATTATAATCTCAACTGCGTTGCCACTACAATTTGCGCAAGTGTAATTCTGATGAGTTAACGCACTTAATTATTATTATTCATTTCAGGTCAACGAAACTGAAAGCGAAAAACAAATAAGTGACACTAATACTGACTCCGGCGTACCAAATGAGAAGCCATTCACTGCCCCGAAAACATTTCGTAAAAGATTCAGGCCACAAGTTACAGAAGATAAAACATCAGAGGAAGCTTTGAAACTCTTAAAAGAAATGTATGAGAGTAGACGCGAGAGAGACGAAACTGATATTTTTGGAGAATATGTCGCAAGAAAACTTAAAGAAATCAAAAATACTCATGCCAGAAATACCGCGCAATATCATATTAATAATATTTTGTTCAGTGCTTCCACGGGAGAATATGATTGGCCAACCAATACGATGGAGAGACCCAGTAATGCTGCTGGTGCTTTCGGATACAACAGTGTACCAAGTCCATCCACTTCTTCGGTTAATATTAGCACTGATAGCAGAGAATATATCAATACACCAAGTCCATCCACTTCATTGGATAAAACTTCAATTACCAACGTCCCACAATTCAGTGAAGATTCTACGCAATCATTTGATGATTTGTTGCAATCAATCCAAAACAAATGATTACTTTGGATCAACATTCGTTTTTCGTTTTCTTGCTATATTTGTCATTAAAAATACTGCAAAATTAAATTTTAGCTTATTGTATTTTCATTAAACATTTCTGAACAAAATGTTATTAATGTTAACATTGAAATAAAAGTATTGATTTGTACTTACGTGTAAATATTCTTGTAATCCCTCGACGACAGCCTCGCATACTTCCGGTATGATCATACTTATAAGTTGGTGTGATATTTTGAACACATCTCCAAGACTACCGTAACTGCAACCGGTTGCTAAAAACCTTAATGTAACTGCAAATCTTTCTGTATAATTTATAGATTTCCTCCAATTAGTATCCTGCTTAGCAATATTCTTTCCGACTAAATTCAGGAGAAATTCAAATTCTGAACTGTTCATTCTTAAAAAATCGTTCAAACAGCCATCAATACCCAAATCCTCCAAATATTTTGTAGCACTGTAATGTTCTCTCGCTTTCAGAGTTCGACGCATCCAGTAAGATCGCCTTTTCTTCTTTTTTTTCAAACAAAAAATAAAGGCCAAACCTATTAGCACTTCTTCCATTATGACTCACTACCAGCCTTCTCGAAAGACAAACCCAAACTGATTGTTACATAATGTTATATGATGTTATACAACGTATTCAACCAATGTGGGAGCGTTTATAACATATAACATTTCTTAACAAGGTGTAGCGTATTGTTACACACTGTTATAAAATGTTATCGTGTTACAAACTGTTTTATAGCGTTATATAACTGCTGTGTGGGAGCACCTTAAACCGTAAATAATCGCTGAACATACATGGGGGTGTTTCTGGTAGCTAATGAGTCCCCTATCTATTTTTTTCATTTTGAACGTGATCTTCTGGGCCACCCTGTATATACAATATAGTGATAACAGTTATTGAGCAGTTTCTGCCCAGGCAATGGGATAATGTTTTCCCACATTTTTTTTTTCAAGCATTTCAGTACTTTTTCAGGATTTATATGATAAGGAATCATACAGGGCATTATTCAAAGCCTAAATCCATATACATAACATAACATATACAGCCTATATACGTCCCAATGCTAGGCACAGGCCTCCCCTCAATCAACTAGAGGGGGTATGGAGCAAATCCAAACCGAAATCCATATATAACACTTTATTTGTTGCTGCGGTTCATCGGGGCCTGTTTAAGGGTTAAAAAACAACCAACAAAATATACAACCTTTAAGAAAAGGAAACTGACGAGAACAACATTAACTTCTTCTAGTTCTGATGCTAGCGATTACTATGTGAACGACGACACCGACGAAAGTCCTGACAGAAGCCAAAGTAATGCCAAATGTCAATATTGTAATGGTCTCTTTTCTGAAGACATACGTGCAGAACAGTGGATACAATGCCAAATGTCAATATTGTAATGGTCTCTTTTCTGAAGACATTCGTGGAGAACAGTGGATACAATGTCGTGCTTGTAGCCGATTGGCTCACGATGAATGTGCTGGTGTAGAATTTCTTTGCGAGTTTTGTTCGAGTAAATAATCTTACTCCCATCTAGTCCAAACTAATTTTAAGTTCCTGTTTGATTCTTAAGACATTATGTTAAATATTAAAGACAATTTGTTAATTATTAGATAGGTAATATTATCTAGTTTCAGGTGATACTAATAACTCAATACCAACTACGTGGTAACTTTTCTCAGACACAGTCATATATGCTATGGTCCATATTGAACACCCTTGGTCCATATTAAAAACCCTGTGGTCCAAATCGAACACCCATTTTTGAAATGTTAAGTTTTGCATAACTTTATAAAAAAAATAATTGTTAAACAAGTTCGTTTTTTTATATGATTTCACTTAAGTTTATGATAACAAATAAATTTCTTGACTGATTAAAATTAACAAGACTGATTTAGCTTCAACTCTTTGAGTTTTATTTAAAGAAAACCTTGTGGTAGTCCATATTTAGGGAACTTACTCTATGCCTTACAAGAAAAGCCTCTCCTGAAGCATTTAAACCGACAGGTGGTAAATCCCGCTCTGCAGTCGTTGGTAACTATAGCTACCGATTCCAAATTCACCTCAGCAGTTGATGGTAGCTATACTTACCAATTGTCGGGGTTCCGTTAGGGTGACCCATTTTACGGATTAACTAGTTTTACAAGCTAGTAAATTATACTAGTATTGTGTACTATAAAAAACCTTACCAGGTGGTATTTGCATCTCTTCCTTATGATTTGATATAGTGTTGCCGAAAAATCGATAGTTTTACTATCGATAGTAAACAGCCAAAATCATCTACCCAATCGATAGGCCTATCGATAGTATCGATAGTATCGATAGCTCTTTTTTGGCGATACTATTGATAAGCAACGATAGTATGGATAGTTAAAAGAAGAAAAACTATCGATAGTATCGATACTATCGATAGTATCGATAGTTGAAAAACAAAAAACTATCAATACTATCGATAGTATCGCTCTTCGATATTGCGCAAGCTATCGATACTATCGATAGTATCGATAGTTTTGTACGATCGATAGGGCCCTTAATTTCGATAGTATTGAATGTAGCATTGTGTGGAACAATTCACACCATTTAAAGCTCGTATTTAATATATTTTATGTTACGTGGGTGTTTTTGCAGTGGACGTTTGGTTTAGAAGTAGGCAATTCTCTAAACTTTAAAGAGACACTGTTAAGTTTGTGAATAGGATTTTTTTTACAATACTATCGAAATTAAGGTCACTATCGATCGTACAAAACTATCGATAGTATCGATACTATCGATAGTATTGATAGTTTTTTGTTTTTCAACTATCGATACCATCGATAGTATCGATACTATCGATAGTTTTTCATCTTTTAACTATCGATACTATCGATAGTATCGATACTATCGTTGCTTATCAATAGTATCGCCAAAAATGAGCTATAGATACTATCGATAGTATCGATACTATCGATTAATTATCGATACTATCGTTTTTTGGTAAACTATCGATAGTTCGATCGAAAACTATCGATATGGCGCTATCGATCGGCAACACTAATTTGATAACATTAAAAAAATAACTGTCAAAGTCAGACGAGTGTTGGTCGAGTCTACTGTGTTTGCGAGTGAGTGTTTTAGACAAGAAATATGCCGTAAGTATATAAAATATATTATTTTTATTGATTAGCATACATCTTTAATATATCCTCTACCGTTTTCTACAATTAAAATCATTAAGAGAAAAATATCGTATCAAAAAAACGTCTCCTGAGTCAAAATGGAGGCAAATTACAGAATATTACACGACGCATTATATTTTAAAATGTTTTAAATACATCACTTTACTTATTAGTTACTCGTGGAAACAAATTATTTACCGAAATAAACAATTATTTCAGCAGATGCCCAGGATTTAGATTACAGGGTACACCAAATTTGGTCAACTTTTATCATGGTAACTAAACCTACCATCGACTTATCTGGGTTTAAGGGTTCGTACAAACGGAGCGATTATCTTTCTATGGCTGCTTGAACGCGCTTATTTTTTGTTTTTTTTCTTTCATTCTTTCTTTCATTTTTTTTGTGTTTGTGTGACATGACTTTTGTGTGGTTTATTAATTAATTTAATAATCAAATGCTCTAATACTAACTTTTATACTAATCCAAATATCTATAGTGGTTAATTTTGCGGTTTTCTTGTATGACATTTTTGTAATACTGTGCAAGCATAATGTTTTAATTATAGGTACTAATTACTAAGTATTTATTTTAGATTACCAAACAAAAGAGGTCGCGACTTGAGTCCGACAAGTCGCGGGTCGGCAAGTCGTCTAACGTCGTCGTGTAAATATTTTTTATTTCTGTTTTCGTGATTATAAAGTATGTATAACATAATAATATGCTGTTTTACGTTTCAGTGTTCCAAGAGGTAGATAGAGGTCGAGGACGTGGACATGGAAGAGGTGGGCGTGCACACAGAGGAAGCAAAGTTGACAATGTAGAGTAAGTATTATTGCACACAAATTCAATTTATAACTAGCGTTCATTTATCTTCAGTTCTAAACAGTGACTGCTTTTTTTCAGAGATGCTATAGCTGAAGTGAGGGCACAGAGAAATTACAAAAAAACGTATGTCTAAACTGCCAGTAGATGTTCAACAGGAATTTATGGACAGAAAGCGGCAGGCGCAATTAGATCGCATATTATTGCCTGATGCGCCTCCACGAAAGCGCCGCACGCAGTAAGTAATCTTCGTTACTGTTATTTATGTTATTGTCATGTCTATATGTTTGCTTTTGTTTTAGACGTCCATCGCCAGAACGCGGTGCAATAGAATTTATTTCGACTTCCAATGCACCTGCTGGCCAGGTAGTCTCCGTGTCTGTCGACTTCATTATTATTGGTAATATAAAGAGATTAACTTGTATATTTTAAACACTATAGATTTAAACCCGCACTTAATCGCTTTGTTTGTGATCCAGCCCCCGAAGCCACCGACGTCGCTGGCGGAGAAGTGGTCGGGACTACCGACGAATTTTATATGGGTAAAAAACTCATTAATAATCAATTGTGTAGTTATCGTCTTTAAACCCGCATTTATTAATATTTTGTTTACAGTACCGTCACCCGAACCTGCCGCATCTGTTGTCGCTGCGCCTGCTCCCGTCGTTGCTGCACCCGCTGGTGACTACGACTCAGATATACTCAGTTTCATGAGTAGTCACCCCTAAGAGGTTTTGTTAACACCTTATATAAATATGTATTACGTATTTAATATTGGTCTCTTAATTCTGCACCTCCCGCGTTTATCTGTAAAAATACTATATAACCAAAGGTTGCCTGGAAGAAATTGCTATTTAGCAATAAGGCCGCCTTTTGTCTCTAGTGTCTCGATTTATTTATGTTTGTCATTTTGTGCAATCAAGTATATTGTATTGTAAGACTCATTTTATATTCTAATAAAAAATATATAATTTTAAGGTCCGAATGTTAAAAGATGTAAATAAAAGGAGCATTCAATTATAAATTGGTTTTAATTCATTTAATAAATCTCAATTTTTATTCTGGCTTTCTTTAAGTCCATGCACAAAATGTGCATGTTAATCTTACCCTTTATTGGTAACTATAGTTACCATAGACTTAAAAAGGTAGGAACGCTCAGTGTGAACAGAAACTTAGCGAGGGCGGCCATCTTGGTAAGAATACGGTGTTACAAATAAGTCGTGATGAGGTGTTATATTTATATTTCTTGTGTTTAAATTAAATAACATTAAAATATGATTTAAATATTAATACAAAGTAAAAAATAAAAATTATTACAGATCCTAGAACATGATAATTTACATGCTATTAACAGGCATAGCCGGGATAACTGAAAAAATGAGCGGATTCTGTCAATTCTAATTGGACTTGAGATAGATTTAATAATGCGATCTTTTTTATTTTTATATAATTAGAATCTTTGCACGTCTGGCCTGCTTGCTGTTTCTGAATTTTCTTTATTATAGCTACAGTAGGTTTTGAGATACAAGCCTATTTATAACACGCCACGATATCGCCCACCGATCGCCGCGGCAGTTCGAAATGCCTCGACTGTTGAGGCTAGATTTGCTAGTGCGCCGGGACTGTCAAGTGGGTAGTATGCTGCATGAGTTTCGTTTGTGCCTGCAACTTCTCTTTCTTGTCTATTAGTCTATTTGTTTCTATGTCATATTTTTTTTATAAAATTATGAAGAATACACGTAGAGCGTCTATTATAAATTCGGAATTTTGATATCAACTGTCCAAATGTGTTTTCCACTACCCTCTTTGCACGAGATAAACGATAGTTGAAAATTCGCTTATCGTTACTCAAATTGGTCCCTGAATATGGACGCATTAAATAAGTTTTGAGAGGGAAAGCTTCATCTCCTACAATAACACATGGAGCTGTTGTTAAATTGCCTGGAAGATTGGAAGCTTCAGGCAAAGACAAGTTGTTTCTTTGATGTTCTTTTCCCAGATTAGAGTTAGCGAAAATTCCTCCATCAATATTCCACTTCATTCATACTGTTTGTTTTGTTTAAATGTCAATAAAAAGGGACAAACGCTAATAGGATTTATGGTTATAGCGGTGTCTCGTTCTCACATGTACCTACTGATAGGAATAAGTGCGTTTCATTCGCACAAACGCGTTCCATTTATTGTCAACGTCATTACTCTTTTGATATTTGTTCATAATTTGTAAAGGCGTGTGTCCTTGTAGTAACACTGGGTCATATGTTTTTAAATAGGGAAAGTTTTCATAGAAATAAGGTTTTCATGTACATTGTGGAAGTTTTAATAGACAGTTTTTCAAGTGAACTGTTGTTTTTCAATTCTTCAGTTTCAATAGGCTTGTGTCCACTAAAAAATAATAGGTCATGTTGTAATATACATATATAACTTCATTATTATGTATAGAAGTAAATACAATTATTTATTTATTATAAAAATGTAAGATTATTAATATTTTTCATTATTTAAAACCGAAAAATATAAATTTAATCACGTCAGTCAGTGCGTGCGCCATTGTTGTTGTTGACGTTTTAGTAGTAAATACACAAACCCAGTAACAATTATTCGCCGATTTTTGCAAAAAAAACTTCTTAATTATCGATATTTCAAAAGTTTAAGATAAATAGCTATGGAGTCCGGATTTAGTAAAGCAAATTCGACTAATCTACCAAAAATTGACGCTGTTATGCTCGGAACATTTTTCGCAACTAACAGTGATTTTTGTTCTTCGGAATTTCGCAACGTTAAGACTTCAATGTAAGTAAACAGAAATGTAAAACATTACTTAGTAAGCATTCATTCAGTTTACTAAATAAAATGAGTTATATTTCCTGAAATAAAGACTTTGATTTTAGGTTATTTTTGACTTGATTTTATGTTAGATTTTTTGTACCAACTAGTTGCATTTTTTTTTCAGGTCTTCTAGAGCATCATACGGAGACGATGCTATTAGCTACGTGCAGCTCAAGCGTGACGCCCATTTGTGCACAGTGAAATGCAAAATGTGTCCAGAACACAAAGTTCACGCTAAACTATATGGATGCACCCTGATTATTGATGAAGAAGATGATGTGATTGTTTCAGTAGTATGTGAGGACTGTGTTGCTTCAAGAGGTGGTTGCAAACACGCAATCGCTTTTTTATTTTGGGTTCACCGTCGTAGCGAGGAGCCTTCTTGTACATCAACCGAGTGCTATTGGAAAAAATCAAAGTTGTCTAGAGTTGGCAGTACTTTGAAATCAATCACGACCAAACAACTGTCAAAGAGCAGCCCCTTATTGCCAGCAAATAACATAGTTCTGACAAAATTTATAGAAGAAGGAAGGAGAAGAAAAGTGCATGACTGCGAGCTTTTAAGATATCAACCCAATTATTCTCCGAGCGAAACTGAAGCACTTTCAATGCATCAGCTTATGCTAAAATATAAAGAGAAATGTGTTGATACATTTTTGAGCAATGTTATCATTACAACAGCTCTAATTGAGAAGGTTAAAGAAGAAACATTAGAGCAATCCAAAAGCAATCTCTGGTTTGAATTAAGCTATGGCCGGATAACCGCATCAAAGGCATATGAAGTTAGTCGTTGCAAAACAGCTGACGGTACACTTGTATCTTTGATACTAGGTGGAAAAATTCCAGAAACCAAACATATGAAACGGGGCCGTGTGCTTGAAGATCAAGTGAGAAGAACCGTGGAAGATATGCTAAAAAAAAAAAATTACCAAGTGCGGTCTTGTATTGAGTAGTCATTATCCCATGATCGCTGGCTCTCCAGACGGATTATGTGATGGCAATATTATTGAAATAAAATGTCCCATAAGTGCCAAAACTTGTAAAAACTATATATACAATGGCCAGCCTTCAGAGAGATGTAATGCTCAGATGCAGCTGCAAATGTACCTAACAGCAATGAAAAGTGGATACTTTTGTGTAGCTGACCCTGACTATGTTAAAAATAAACAAGTGGAAATTATAAATGTGCCATTTGATCATAAATATGTACAAAATATAAGTGAAAAGTTAGTCTTATTTTGGAAAAATAATATATGTATATCCTTTATTATATAAGAGTGTAATATAAGATTGTGTTATTTTTATCATAGGATAGGTATAATATTTGTTATGGGATCTTAATAAAAAACAATTTTTTGTATTAGTTGTTTTATTTTATCAAAGAGTCTTGTAAGTTAACTAAACCGCATGCTATAATTATGAGATTAAACGAACTTACCTGTAAGTGAAGTTCTATCTCAATTATACGAAGCTCCTTGTTCGAGAGGTTTTTAACAGTGTAGTCTACGTCTTATGCTCCAGCATCGTCACAATTTTCAAAGCTCATATCCAAAGCTAAAAAAAAAAAAGTTAGTTTCCCGCTTCCTGAGCGCAGCTGTCAACTAATGTCATTATGTTTAAAGCATGTTTCATGGACAACTCCATCACCTGTGGAAGCTTTAGGGCGGGATATTAAAATTGAAGGGAGGGAGTCCTCTCGAACAAGGAGCTTCGTATAATTGAGATAGAACTTCACTTACAGGTAAGTTCGTTTAATCTCATAATTATACTCGCTCCTTGTTCGAGAGGTTTTTAACAGTGTAGATGTTCAAAGTTTAGTTGGGAATGAAACATTTAAATTGAAACGAGTACCAATAATATGATTATTCATTAATGAATAAAGTACATACATTGTTATCACAAAAGCTAATTAAGCTGCCCATGACTTTAATCCCAATAAAGGCAGTCAGAGGCACAGCCGTCGCCTGATAAACTCAGCGCGGCGTTCCACCAAACGTTTTGATATTATCATTTAAAAACAATAAGAATAATAACTGTTCGCTAAACAAGTTTCACCAGTTCTCAAGAATGGAATCGATATTATGTATGTTATATATGGTTATACTATACTGTACTAGAATAGATACATAGTTCTAAATAATAAAGTTGAAGTTGAGCAAGTACATTAAATACCTATTTCACATTACTATCAATTTCACAACAAAAGAACTACACAAGAACAAATTTCTGATGGGGCTCAACATCAAGATTGGCTATAAGAGCCTCACAGGGACCTCACCATAGAGCACATTTCCGAAGCTCTTGAACAACAACGATAGTTATAGTCGAAAGGACTGTGAGACTTCATCATATAGTATAACACTCATTTTTCATTGGCACACCAAGGGCTACAATAATTATCAAAGTTACACATTATTTGTTTACATACATAAAAGAAGAAGAAATACATAAAGAAGAACGGGTAATGACGAGGGCACCCAGACACAAGATTGATTGTAACATCCTGTGCTAAGTTGGCAATTGTTGTCGACATTGAGTAGTTAAATGAATCCTAAGACAACATGTCAAATTGATTAGAGAAAATACAAATATAAGTGCAAGTAAGAATTTCGATACATTTATTCAAATGACCTTTTTCATTAAAATATTCAGAACCACTGAACTAAACTTTCCTCTTTATTATAAGATATTGTTAAATGAGGCTGAAAGTATAAAGAGGGGAAGTACATTTACATTATGTACTTGTGTGATAATTATCTTCGGAATAATTAAGATTTTGTTTTTATTAAAATAGATTACCTGAGCCCACGTTATTGTGTATTACCTAATATCGACCATATGGGCTTGGTAATAATATTTAGTATAATTTTTTATGTGGTAATAATTATTGAATTTGTTTTTAGGACAGTAATAGTAACGTCCTATTATTTACTGGAAAAAATAAATAAATGAATAAAATATATTTTACCCTTAGGTATGCAGTTACATATAAGGATAACATTAATTTATTAATTATCAGTCGTGTAGGTATACAGGGTGTTAGTGACGTCGTAACGAAAACTTTGAGGGTTGATTCAGGCCATGATTCTGAGTTGATATCAAGTGGAATTTTCCGTCGCAAAATTCATGAAATTTTGAGTTTTGTTTTTAATTATTTTCAATTCCGTACTGTGCTTTAAGCTGCATAGAACCCAAATTTCAATAAAAAAAACAATAATGACAAATTTTTGAAAATTTTCAATGTAATGGAGACAACAATTTTGCGGTATCCGTAATCAGCTGCTCGAACGGGCCAACGGCCACACGCACCGCGCGCCGTGCGCCCCGCTCCGTACGCCCCACTCCGCACGCCCCGCTCCGCACTCCGGCAGCGGCGCGGCGGCGGCGCGGCGGCGGCGCAGCCTACAAAGTAGGCACTACGAACCGATCCTATTTCTTTCTCTGTCTATCGTAAATTATAAATTTATTTTATTCTTATTCTTAAATGGACGGATAATCGACAGGCATAAAATTCACACAACACGTCAATTTTAAGCAGAAACCTAAAACAACCGACAGAATTAAGTTGACAGCACACGTCAAACGGTTTGCATACCAGCGAGATACCTTTTTGATTCGGCCGGGTTATTCATTCATTTACTCATAGGAATCGGGGCCATTATCTACCTAAAACAGTTGAAACAGTAAATAATTGTATTCTTTGTTGTCATTAGAATACCTAACAACCAACTAACACAACCACCACAGATTAGGTAATTAGTTACTTACTACGTCAATCATCCACCAACTCAGTATGTAAGTACCTACGCAAAACCACGCTACACAAAAATCGAGCGAGGTCGCGTCTAGAATTGGGCGGACACTCCGCCAGAGTGTTGCCTATCGATATTCTATCGATAGGTACCTAGTTAAAAAAAAAACAATAGTAGGTACCTATCGATAGATCTCTTATATCAATACCTACCATTATTGTTACAAAGCAAGACTATCGACTATCGCTAGTATCGATCTAAATGTACTATCACTACTTTCGATAGTTTAGACAATTTTCAAGTTCAACAATTGATAATCTACCTATCGATAGTTCGGCAACTCCGCCGCGTAGGCAATGTCGGCATGTTCAAAGAAAAAAATTGTCCAAGAGGAGTGACCTTATTTTTTCTTGTTACATGTTGGTACCGAGGTAAATAAGTACTAAGTTATTCGTGGTTTTAAATCTCATTGTTAAATCATCAGTAAAGAACTAATTAAACCTATCCTGTTCTGTGTACAATACCTATTCATGTAACGGCTACGTACCTACTTAGATAAGTAGTAGACGGGAACAATGGCTTAACGTGCCTTCCGAAGCACAAATCATTTTACTTTCGGACAATCAGGTGATCAACCTGTAACGTCCTAACCAACGGCCTTATAAACAGATTTTTATGATATGTCCCCACCGGAATAGGAACCCGGACCCTCCACATCATGAGCCCATCTCTCAACCACTGGACCACATAGGCCAAGAAGGTTCTAAGACATAATTAAAGGATCCTGGGACGCAAGACCTCCGAGTTAGGGCTTGTTTGATCTATCTTAATGAATACTCGGCCGTGAATAGCCGCACGGATCAAGGGCAACGCGCGCCAATAAAGTAGGCATTACGAACAGATACTAGGGCCCGTATTTATAAACCGCTCTTATCTCTGAGATCTATCTTGAGTGAGCTCTTAAGATGACGTCCTTATTAATAAACGGAACTTAAGTGCGCGTTTAGGGTTACGATATCAACTGAGTGACGCCGTATTAATAAACGAAACTCGGCTCTCAAGAGTGCTCTCAAGATGTTACTTAAGATCGTGTTTGCTGAGTGCCGTCAAACCGTGACTTGAGTGCGGGTTTTGTGATCTCGCGATAATGGAATTAGAAAATATTTTACAAGAAATCAATTATTACGACGATTTAGATCATTACGACGATTTGTTATGGCAAGATGCGTATCGTTTGCCAAAAGTTTATATCAGGGACGCCGAAAATCCCTTTGAAATGCGAGCGGATCGGTTCCAGAAAAGATACAGATTCTGCCAAGAATCTGTATTGTTTATAACATCGTTACTGAGAAGTGACTTAGAAAAACAGGACAACAGAGGTCTACCGATTGCTCCGGAAATAGCAGTTTTATTAACTCTGAGATTTTATGCTACAGCGTCATTTCAGGTAAGCTACAATTTATTCAATACTAATTATTCTACTTTTGTCTTTAAAAAGTGTAAGTGACAGCACAATGAACACCGAAATTACTATGTATCTGAACATCTTGAGGTCTGGATACAGTAGAGCAATGCAGCATATCCTTCTGAACGAGTAAATGAAAGAAAGCCTGTGTCCAGGACAGGAATAAGTTAGTAATAGGAAGCAATTTAATTTTACATAAATGACTTACACAAACCTTGCCTTTTCAGATAGTCTGTGGAGACTTACTGCACATATCACAGCCTACCGCCTCAAATATTATTACGAAGGTTTCAAAGTTGCTAGCTCAATTGCATACACACTACATAAAGTTTCCCCGAGGAGCAGAGGCTAACAGAAACAGAGAATTGTTTAAAGAGATGGGTAGACATGGACAGTGGCCTGGACTTCCCGGGATCGATGGAGCTATTGACTGTACCCATGTTAAAATTGTATCAACACCAGGGTGCCAGCACCATGAAGTCTTTAGAAATAGGAAATAAGATTTTTCTATTAATGTCCAGGTTGTTGCAGGGCCCCGCAGGGAAATATTAGACATAGTAGCCAGATGGGCAGGCAGCATGCACGATTCTAGGATATTTCAAATGTCATCAGTTTACATAAAATACACGCAGGGTATTTTAAATGGAAGACTTGTCGGAGACAATGGGTATCCTACACTACCTTTTGTTCTCACACCTATAAGACCTGCCCCCGAAGATGCTCCCTCAGTACGGTACAATAGAGCTCAAATAAAAACCAAAAATGTTGTGGAAAGAACATTCGGCATTTGGAAGCGGAGGTTTCCCTGTTTATCTAGAGGCCTAGGTAACAAACTGTCAACTGTTTCTCATATAATTGTATCATGTGCGGTATTACACAACTTGTCATTAATTTTAAATGATGTCATGGTTTTTGATGAGAATCAGAATGATGAACAAGAAGAAACAGATAGTTTAATACCAAGCACTAGCACTGGATTTTTAATTAGAAATTCAATTGTTGAAAATTATTACCAATAATCTTTATGAGCAGTGCTTTGTGATTGAATAGTATTTGAAATTATTTAATAAAACATATTTTATATATTGACTTATATGCTTTTATTTAATAAATTAACAATATTCCATTTATTATATTATGCCACATCCCCTCTTCAGGCATCAGTTGCAGTATCTGAAACAAATTAGATGAAAAGTGTTATTAATTATCCCAGGACTTAACAAAGCTATACTAGTTTTTAAAATAGTATGATGAGCAAGTAGATAATACTGATGTACCTGACGAACACTGCTGCTGCAGTTGAAGTTCTGCGAGGTCTGTGTGCGTCAAGCTAGCGGCCTCAAAAAAAAAATGGGCACGAAAAAATAATTTGACCATACCAAAAAATAGTACTCTTATTGAAAAAAATAGTACCTGTTGTAAAAAAATTAGTACCATCACGGTTCTGGATTTATAGCCACGTTTTATTGCACTTGCTAGCTTGACGGTGAGCGAAATTTGGCGAGAGTTAACGACAAGGTCTTTCGCTTTGATTTAAACACCAAAAAATAGTACCGAAATAGTACTCACCCCCTGCAAAATACCGAAAGTAGTACTTCAACGGTTCCAAAGTTATAAAGGCAGTTCTTTGATCCCGCTAGCTTGACGTTTTGAAAATACCTATTATCTGGGGAACGCTTGCATACTTCAGTATGTAACTAATGTCAATAAACTCGTATGAAATAGTACTCCCTACCATCATAATTTGGACCTGATTCTCTTTGTAGAAATATGTCAAAAAGTCATTATAACCTGTATCATACATTTATCAAGACAAGTACAGTCGCGAACAAAATTATTACACATGGTCAAGAATGTTGTCAGATTTTAGTATTTTTTCCCCATTTTTGGGTAAAAATTGGTGAAGTGCCAGGGTTGTCAGATGAAAGTAATATCATTGTTGAAACTCTTTGAGTTATTCTATAAATAAGTACTGCAAATTGTTTATTAACAAACACTTCGATCCGTAACAAATTCAACATGACAAACAATTATAAATTATAAAATAAAACAGCAGATTAAATATGTATTATGATGTATTAAAATCACAGATTGTTTTCGATAAGAACTAGACCCATGCAGCCATTTTATATTAAAATTAGTGCATATGGGTGTATGCAATAGGATTTTTTTGTAATAGCAGCACTCTGAAGTGCAAAGAAATGGTAGGGTAGACCTCCAAAATGGCAATACTTACGAATAAATTGTGAGGTTATGTAATTGTCTACGTGACTGTATCAACAACAAATGTATGGCATAGGTTATGATGATTTTTTAACATTTCTACAAAGAGAATCGGATCAAAATTATGATGGTAGGGAGTACTATTTCATACGAGTTTATTGACATTAGTTACATACTGAAGTATGCAAGCGTTCCCCAGATAATAGGTATTTTCAAAACGTCAAGCTAGCGGGATCAAAGAACTGCCTTTATAACTTTGGAACCGTTGAAGTACTACTTTCGGTATTTTGCAGGGGGTGAGTACTATTTCGGTACTATTTTTTGGCGTTTAAATCAAAGCAAAAGACCTTGTCGTTAACTCTCGCCAAATTTCGCTCACCGTCAAGCTAGCAAGTGCAATAAAACGTGGCTATAAATCCAGAACCGTGATGGTACTAATTTTTTTACAACAGGTACTATTTTTTTCAATAAGAGTACTATTTTTTGGTATGGTCAAATTATTTTTTCGTGCCCATTTTTTTTTGAGGCCGCTAGCTTGACGCACACCGAGGTCTGCTCTCGCCTTCGCTTCTCTTATTCTTTCTCTTAACAATAAAACCTCCAACTCATGAATCTCATTAGCCCGTCTCTGTCTGTCTTTATATTCCTTATCCAGAATAGAACTTTTATGCCTTTGAAAAGTTTGGGTAGCTGTATTTGATGGGTTAATAAGAGGTGGAGTAGGAAAACGTGGAGGTGGGGTAGGAAGACGTGGTGGTGGAGTGGATGTAGGAAGAGGTGGTGGTGGAGTGGAAGCAGTAAGAGGTGGTGGTGGTGGAGTGGATGTAGGGAGAGGTGGTGGTGGAGTGGTTGTAGGGAGAGCTGGTGGTGGAGTGTTTGCAGTGAGAGACAGTAGTGGACCTACTCCAGGTGGAGGTGGTGTCAATGTTGTCCGGGTTGGGGCAAGGGCAAGTGGTGCTTGTGTAACAACAGCGCATGGGAATGGTGATGAAGAAAATGCACTGGTGGATGGTATTTGGGAAGAAGTTGAGGGAAGACAAGAGACGGGCTGCAAGTCCATATTTACTTCTTGGACGGCAAGGTCAGCGGTTACTGGAACAAAGTAATTTAAACAGAGAAATATAAAAAAGATCTAATTTACATATTTAAAAATGATAGAATTGATGATAGCTGTTTTTGGAGAATGTGTGGCTTACAACATACTGCCAGGTTTGAATCCCAGCTCTGGCTCTAGACCATTGGCCATAGGCTCACCCCTCAGACTTAAACATAGCTGGCAAGTAGTGATTTTGTATTTACTATATACTTCTGCCTACCCCTTCGGCGATATAGGCGTGATGCTATATTAGAAGAAAATTACTTACCTGGAATTGTATCAGAGTCAACAGCATCATCGATACCAACTATTAGAGCAGGGGCCACCTCAGACACATCTGGGTCTACAACTGCATCACTGGTTGCAGGCCCTCCTCCAGTAGCTAGCCGATGTTGACGTTCTTTTGTCAGTGCTTCCCTTTGCCGCTGCTTGAGGTTCATCCACAATCTCCTAAGTTGTTTATTTGTAACCTAAAATCAAGGATGCAATTATAAAAAACTAGCAAAAAGCGAGAGGAAATCGCGCACCAAAGGTTAAATAACTTTGTTTACCTGATTGGTAGCATGAGGGCTTGCGTTGTACTCTCTGGTTACAATATCCCAAGCTTCATTTTTTGCGCGTAATGAAGCGCCATCGGTATCCTTATTCTCTATCACCGAGGAGTATCTTTTCAATATATCCAAAAAAGTTTTCTTCTCGAGGGGAGTAAAAATATGCTTTTTAATTGTTGACATCGTTATGGACAGTAATTACTTTACGTTTATTATTGATAACTAAAGTCTAAACTATACAAAAACAAAACAAGTGGTTGCGAAGGACGCGTCTTTTTTTTGAGAATGATGTTTGTTGCGTTTTGTTTTCACTACGCATTGCGTTTTGAAATCATAACAAATTATTTTTAAAACGTTAAATGACCGTTTTTATAATAAATTTAAACAACCTACGTTTGAATTATAATAATTTTAACATTTTAGTAAAGAATTGAACAATTTTTAATATGTTTGAAGCCCTAAACCGAAATATTTTTTTAAAGCAGGAACGAAACGTTGATTCGTTCGGTCTATAGTTCACTCAATTAGGACGTTTACTTGAGATCCTGAACTTGAGATCGATATCATGTGATACGCGCTCAATATTCGTCTATTAATTAACGTCGCACTTAAGACGCTGTTTACATCTTGAGAGTGACTCAGTTGATATCGCTCTTGAGAGCGGTATTGAGATCGGTTTATAAATACGGGCCTAGGTATTTCTTTGAGTTGATAGGTATCAAGTAGAATTTCCTGTCGCAAAATTCATAAAAATTTTAGATATTTTCAGTCCCATATTGTGTTTTAAGCTGCATAGAACCCACACTTAAAATAAACAAATAAAAATTACTAATTATTAAATTTTATCAATGTCATCAATAATAATAATAACGTATCTACAACTTCAGCTATGCACAGGTGAATAGCCGGCGCACGGGTCAAGGGCAACGCGCGCCAATAAAGTAGTCATTCCGAACAGATACTATTTCTTTCTCTGTCACTTGCGCCATAAACATACTTCTCTCTCTCTCTCTAGTCGTCGGCTCGACTCGGCCGCGGCCGGCGCGTCGTCGGCGCCTTTGATGCTTTGCGCTAACGCCGCGCGCTTCCGTTCAGTCGAATACTAACCTAGACCCGAATCGCGTGATGTTTTTCGAGGATATTTTTTTTCGTGGTTGTGAGTGTTTTGTGTTTGTTTTATTCTGTAAATGAGTAGTGCCGACTATGATGATGGATCACCATTTACTGCGCAAAAGTATGGAAGATTGTTGATGTGTTATTAAAGAGCAAGGTTTTGTGTTTGTGAGTGCGTGTGATACCTACCTACCGCGGAGGAAACGCGATGTTGCATACCTACGTGACGTGATATGTTCTAGGGTAGGTACCTACCTAGATACTTCATCCGAAGGAATAACAATTAAGGTAAGGTAAGAGTAGGGTTTTTATTGTTAATAATTTAGGAATATTTTAATAACTGGTAGGTAGGTACCATGTGTGAAAAATCGTGGTAGTAGGTGTTCTACTTCAACAAACTCAACAATTTTTAAACGTTGAACCACTAAACATCTAAATACAAGAGAATGAAAACTCCTACCTAGATATCAACATCGTATTACGCACGCGTAACGTAGCCGCGCGTAGGTTTAGCGTCTGTGTGGCGCGTTGTTCGACTTACATTGCGGCACAGTAAAAATTGAAAATCTTAATTAGACATTTGCGACAAGAAAAACACCCACCATCGTTTTTAGTACAATCAAATAGGCGTTCCATTTTTTTTTTCGTTACGATGTCACTAACACCCTGTATTATCATCGTTCGTAAAAATCATCCTTTCCTTTAACCTAACTTAACATGATCCTGTTGTTTGCACAGGGATTCACTTCTCGTACCCATCCTGAAGATTTAATATGTCAGGTTATTAAGTGAAGGGACCTGCCTGATTTACGTTACAACACTAACCGAAAAATAGGATTAACATATATTTATCATGAAAATATTATTGTTACTTCTCCACTGCAGTTTGGTTCCGATTGATTAAGTGGAGGGACATTATTGTTGTAATTTTTATATTAATTGTAAACTGTGTTTTGGGCTGATCAGCAACAACATAATAAATCTACAACAACATAATTTAGAGAAAACGCTAATGGTGATGTAAGTTATATGTTACTAATGAACTATTTTTCCTTCCTTTTCACCTATGAGTTAATAATAAAAAGGGCAACTATTCTATCTAACCGAACTAGGTATCAATATTTTACAATTTCGAATGTAATACTTGAAGGAAATTTTCATTGAAGTTATAATATTATCAGGTAGGTACCTCAATTTATACTGAGATTAGTATTGTTATTCCTGATTAACAAAGACAGGATTTGAATCCCATGTCTTAATGATAATGCTAAAACTTTTAGTGATAGACATTCGGAATTAATTTTACCAGAATTTTGAAAAAGTAAATATCATAAAGGTAGGTATATTTGCTTGTGCAAATTTTCCCATTATAACTTTATAGGGAATTCTTCCTCCTCATGAGGTACTATTCTTAAAGGGCCTTGCTGCCTGGGCCACTGTTGATACTAATGGCTGTGAGACTGCTAATACATCTGGTTGTAGCTCTGCTACTACTGCTGGCTGTAGGGCTGCTGGTACTGCTGGTTATGGCACTGCTGATCATGACTGGTTGCATCACTGCTTTTATTGCTGGCTGTGGGGCGGCCTGCTGATACTGTTCCTTGTGGGCTTTCTGTTCATGCTGTTGGCTGTGGGGCTGCCTGCTGATACTGTTGTCTCTGTTCCACAGATCCTGTTGCTATCTCGTTTACTCACTCTTCGGGCAATGTTATTCATTATTATTTATGTGCTATTTGAATTTTATGATGTTGGTTGAAATAATTTAATAGCAGTATTCTCAAACCATGTCTTGTGTACAGTTATCTCTTTTGAAAGTAATCTCTGACATTACATACTATTAATACTTTGATTTCTAGCACAGTTGAGGTTGATTAATAGAACAGAGGCTTTTAGGTTTTGAATTGTTGGTTATTTCTTCAGAATTTGTACTCTCATTATTTTATAATAATCAATTTGACATAATAGTCTATTGTTTCTCAGCATTAGTCTAATCTTGAGTTTCAACATGGGTAGGTAAGCCCCGACAATTCAATGGTTTATCTTCGATTCCTCAAGTGACAAACCAAACATGGAAATAAAAGTATAAAAAATAGTTGGTCTATGTTCTAGCTATCTACTAGCGTTTAGCAAAAGGCGATACTTGTAGTGGTAGCTTTATGTTATTTGAGTTGATACCATCAAGTCCATTGTCTATCCTCTAAGTGATAGCTCTAGGTATGGAAATGAGAAATAAGTATATAGCGCTTGCTAATGCCGACCATAATCGTGGTAGCTCTTATATTAATAGGGTTCATACCATAAAGTCCATTGTCTATCCTCTAAGTGATAGCTCTAAGTATGGAAATGAGAAATAGGTATATAGCGCTTGCCAATGCCGACCATAATCGTGGTAGCTCTTACATTCATTGTGTTGATACCGTCAAGTCCATTGTCTATCCTCTAAGTGATAGCTCTAAGTATGGAAATGAGAAATAGGTATGTTAGCGCTTGTCAATGGCGACTTTCTTAGTGGTAGCTCTTACATTCATTGTGTTGATACCTTCAAGTCCATTGTCTATCCTCTAAGTGATAGCTCTAGGCATGGAAATGATAAATAGGTATATTAGCGCTTGGCAATGGCGACCTTCCTGGTGGTAGATCTTTTGTTAATTAGGTTGATACCATCAAGTCCATTGTCTATCCTCTAAGTGATAGCTCTAAGTATGGAAATGAGAAATAGGTATGTTAGCGCTTGTCAGTGGCAACCTTCCTAGTGGTAGCTCTTATGTTCGTTACATTGATACCTTCAAGTATATTGTCTATCCTCTAAGTGATAGCTCTAGGTATGGAAATGACAAATAGGTATATTAGCGCTTATCAATGGCGACCTTCCTAATGGTAGCTCTTATGTGCAATGTGCCTTTAAGTCCATTGTCTATCCTCTAAGTGATAGCTCTATGTATGGAAATGTAAAATAGGTATATTAGCGCTTAGCAATGGCAAACTTCCTAGTGATAGCTCTTATGTACATTAAGTTGGTACCATCAAGTCCACTGTCCATCCGCTAAATGATAGCTCTAGGTATTAAAATAAGGCATAGGTATATTTGCGCTTTGCAACAGTCTTAGTGGTTGATTTTTATGTTAATAGGGTTGATACATCAAGCCCATTGTCTATCCTCTATTGTGATAGCTCTAAAAGGAAACAAATAGTCTGTCTATCCTCTAGTCAGACAGTTCACTACTAGTGCTTAACTAGGTGACTCTCCAAGTGGTGTTCTCTTGTTGGTTAGGTTGGTACCAATAATCATCACCCATACGTTGGAAGCTTGAATTATAATAAGATTAGAGTAATTTGGAAGAAATTGCTTACTATAATAAGGCTATCTTTTGCCTGTACTCTCTTAACACTCTTTCTGTTTTTATTGTTAGGGTATATTATCATCATCTTATATTGTAAGTATCATTCGGAGAAGATAACATTATTAACACCACTTAACAGAGACTGTGAGAAGGTATTATGTACTGTTATAATATATATAATATCATTTTTAAGTATGGTTATCTTGTAGTAAACCAATTCTAATTCTCTAAATGTTTTAAGTGTTATCTTGAATAAGTTATGTATCTTGTCTACCAATGGTGTAGATGACCTCTGTGATATCGAGTACTACTGTGTCATAGGTACTTCTTGATGAACAGGGTAAACATGAAGTGCTTCTGTCATCTAATTATCTGAACTTGTCAAATTATTTCCGAGTGTATTATTTACTTTTCTATGCCATTCTGCGGTTATATTTCACTGGTTCTCTTTGTTTTATAATAAAACTGCTCATTTCATTCGCTGATAGTAAGTTATCAACCGCAACATAAGCCAAGAACACGAATTACAAATAGAAACAAAAAAAATTTTTTTTTTTTTTTTGACAGATGAAAATTATAACGCGGCAATCAGGGACTGAAGACAAGGCTTAGGCCTATTTTGATCGTGATTTTCGAATATTAAATTACTAAAGTCAAAACTGTATAGTCCTCAGATATTTGCCTGCCTTATATAAGGCGAATTTAAACAACATCAACGTCGGAATAAAGTATAACTTTTAAAATCACTGTTATAACACGAACACGATACAATTTTAATATTATTATTATTTCTGTTAATAAAACTAGTTACTTTTATTAGTAATAAGTACCAACTTAAGTTACTTCTTCGAATGTTAGGATTATAAATTATAACCTCAAAAAAGTAATTTGTTTTCGACAATAAAAGGAATTAAATTGAATTGATCATAAATATATCTTCTCTTGTTTTAGTAGATGGATAATGTTAAGACTTACCAGTTTAATCCACATTTTGTTTTATCAAAAAGAACTTACGCTCGTCGTCATCCACATCTTTTCTTTGGTACTGTTTCTAGCTTTTTTAGAGAAAAAGCACTTGATTATGTAAGTAACAGACTTTTCGCACTATATCAATCATGTTTTTGTATTAAATATTGGTTTTCAATTAGTTTATTTACGGAGGCGAAGTGACGCGCCGGTGCACAAAAACCGTAATGACATTAGTTGACAGCTGCGCTCAGGAAGCGGGAAACTAACTTTTTTTTTTTTAGCTTTGGATATGAGCTTTGAAAATTGTGACGATGCTGGAGCATAAGACGTAGACTACACTGTTAAAAACCTCTCGAACAAGGAGCGAGTATAATTATAATATCATCTAGTATTTTAATAAAATTAAAATTTATACATGCATGTGGTTTTAGCATACAAAATTCTCGTAAACGACGTATTAGACGCTCTATATGTATCCTTATGCTGGCTATCTGTTTAGTTAACTTTGCATCATTTTTAGTCATTTTCACTCCACTTTCAACACTTGGAGGTCTTATCAATGTAACTCCTGACTTATGCAGATATTGTTCAACATGCTTGAAACCTCTATCTGCTAAAACACACATACCAGGCTTTAATGTTTTTATAAAATCACATGATTCTACTAATAAAGTGTCCGTTGTTCTGCCCCCAAATCCAGGAGAAATATAATTTATTAATCCGTTGGGTGTACAGGATATTAGGTATTTAATTGTATTGGCCTTTTTATAGTCAGACCAAGTTAGGGCTTGATTTACTGCTTTGGATGGCTTCTGCACTTCAATTTCAAGACAGTCAATAATACAACTGGCATTGTGAAAATTATGTCTAAATGATATAGGTAAGTTATTTTTAGTCATTTCCCTGTCAAGATTAACAATAAAAGAACGCATAACACTGGCTATTAATGGTATATTTTTATTAAACACCTTACTTAAATATGATGGAGTATTCTCATAATCATCTGCCAGTTGATTAAATGTATTATCCAACCTAATTTTATGTAAACATAATAATATATGATGTTTGGGAATATTTAATTACAAGGGTAAGGGGCTTCCTATAATACTGTGCTCCTATGAGGAAGGAACAGTATGGTTTAACAACAATGCAGTGTGTGATGCATGAGCTTACTAACTCAGCAGCTAATTGCAAGCAGCCTGTGCTCAAATGGGGGTGTTTGTGTGTGTATAATATATAACTGATGTCATTAATATAAACAGCCTATGTACGTCCCATTGCTGGGCGCAGACCTCCCCTCAAACAACCGGAGTCAGTATGGAGCATCTGATGTCATTACTATGTAATAATCGCTTGTTTTCTTGGGCAAACCAGAAAAAATACTTCAAGTTGGTGGCGGAGGGAGTGGAGCTGGTGGTGCCGGGGTCCCCCGTAAGTATTGCATATCCAATTTTTTGAATATAAATACTATCAATTATTATTTCACATATAAATGACCAGGTTGGTCGCAATAATAGGTATTATCACTACTTAGTATTTCTAATCACTATGAAACAAGCATTACTTCATAATTATACCTAATTGAATTTATTTAATAGTTTATTGCACACAGGGACAACACAGAACTCAATATAAAAAGAGACAAAATATTTCAGAAATTTGTTTCTGTTCCCAAGGACAGATAGTGTGTACATTTTTACATATTAGAATCCTAAACAATAATGTTAAAATTACTTATTTAAAAACTGATTTTACAGACCTCTATGGGTTATATATATATATGTTATGGACAATGTAATTAATGTAATGATAAATTTTATATTTGTAGACCAGAAGACGAAGATGATGGGGCGTGGGAGCCGGCCGTAGTGGCGGCTACGGCCGAAATCCCCGCCTCCGCCGCCGCCGCCGCACAGGCCGCGGCGGCGATAGCAATAGGCGCAGCCGTCGAGGCCGCAGGTGCGACGTCCCCGAACGTCGCACTTGTTTCATCGCTGGTAGCGAAGGCGGCTGCTGCAATGGCGGCCAGCCGCGCAGCAGTAGCGGCTCCCGGCACGTCGGAAGCTGCGGCAGCAGCCGCTTACATGGCTACGGCTAACGCGGCTGCAGGCTATCGCCGGGGCCGTTGATGCCGTCACCGGTGGCTTCGGCTGCGTTACCGCTGCCGCCAGTAGCGCCGCCGAAGCCGCGGCCGTCGCTGCCGCTGGTAGCGCAGCCGAAGCCGCTACCGCCGCCACCGATAACACAGCCGAAGCCGCTGCCGCCGCCACTGCCACAGCAGCTTCGGCTGTGTTACCGATGGCGGTGGCAACGGCTTCGGCTGCGCTACCAGCGGCAGCTTCCGGCGTGCCGGGAGCCGCTGCCGCCAGTAGCGCAGCTGAAACCGCCGCCGTCGCCGCCACCGGTAGCCCAGCCGAAGCATAATTCATAGAACGGTTACTTACTAATGATGGGTTTTTTTGTTTAAATTTTGTTTTTGTATTTTTACTACTATTATTATTCTTGTTCCTTTTAAATAATGCTCTACTTTTACTTTTTTTTTATACTCTTGTAATTTTAAAATCAAACTATGTTAATTTCTTTATTATTTAGATACATGACTTGGTAGTCGGCCGTATTTATTAGCGAGGACCTCAGAGACTTCCCAGTCCATAATTTGTAATAAATTAGGATAATCTATTATATTTATTATTGTCTAATAAATAATATGTATTATTGTCAAATAAATTCAGTTTAACAATGGTCTGCCTAAACTGATGTTATAAAAGATGTAATTGCTGAACACTACTTCCTGAGATACAGGTCTCCTAGTTCAGGTAGCAGGGTTATACTTCTGTAGCATTTGTGTGTCCTAGCTGTAGTACCCAATGTTGTGTCGATCTTTTCTATGACAATAAACAATTATTTTATTTTTTTATTTTATTTATAATCATGATACAAGAAACTCTTCGTGTTCATTTTATTAAATTGCTAATATACTCCTCTCGGGGGCGGTTTAACCCCTAGGGAAACTAATAAAAAATCCTTCATTAGCTAAGTGCACTTATGATGCTAATTCCTGTAGACCATCTATTAATTTTAAAATGAATGAATAACCCTGGGCAATAAATTAGGTATGCAGCCCGTTTGACGTGTGCTGTCGACGTAATTCTGTCGGATTATTGGCAAATGTAAACTTTGTAAAGTTTACATTAAGATTTTAGATTTCTGCCTAAAATTTACGTGTTTCATAAATTGTATGTCCGTCGATTACCCGTGCCACACTGGATCAGATTTGAAAAATAGGAACTGACTTTTTTTTGTCAAAACGTCATTATTTTGTTATGCCAATCGATAGAAAAAATCGATACAATCAACATTTAATACTTGTGTTTTTACCGAAAAACTAATATTTAACGATATATGATGACAAATGTGTTTTTTTTACTATGAAACGAAAACTAAATTTCTCTGGTACTCCAAGGCTGGTAGCGATCCAGTCTTCTCGTGTCAAATGTAGGTAATCTTCTACGACTACGACTTCTACGACCGGTTTGCCTGCTATGACCTTGAAAGTAGGTGCTTTTTGGCATATTTCCAAGTACTGTTGAGCGTTATAATTCGTACTAAGTAATGAAATTATCAACTAATTATGATTTTTTTATGCGTCCGCTGTTCACTAATTAAATTATGTCTTAATTAATACACTGAGATCATTTAAATACATTTAATTTAGTTCCATAGTAAAAAACACATTTGTCATCATATATCGTTAAATATTAGTTTTTCGGTAAAAACACAAGTATTAAATGTTGATTGTATCGATTTTTTCTATAGATTGGCATAACAAAATACCTAATGGTATTTGACAAAAAAAAAATCGTAGGTTCCTTTTTTCAAATTCGATCCAGAGTGCGTCCCTTTCTTTTCAGCGGATTAGCTAATGAGGTATAACTGAAAATTAAATTAAATGGTGCCTACAGGTATTAGCAGCATTTTATTCTTAAACTTAAAAAAATCTAACTGCTTTATTATTGCAAACCAAAAAATGAAGACAAAAGAGACTTACTTTTGTGCCCCTGTGTTGTATATTGTATCGTAATAAAGATGTTGTGAGAACTTAATTAAAATATTTTATTTTAAACTATTTAACAAAAACTGTCACACTTTCAAATTATTTTTTTAATTACTCAAAAGTAAATTTTAAAACTATTATTTTTTTAATTTTAAAAATCTTTGTTTTTTATTTTAATTTTTGGAGGTTTATAGATAGGTATAGAACAAAAAAATATTTCAGACCATTCCCATAAAAAAAAGTTAAATTACACACCAATACAATTATCAGAACAAGACACATATAAACACAAGGTAATTTAAAAGTTAGGTATATAATATGTAGAAATATATTATACAATTTCAATAAAAAGGCGTTAGATAAGTGCAGTGTGAACACACCGTAAGCGAGACGGCCGCGCAGTACCTATTGTATCGAGATTGTATGGACCGGCGTGGCGCGTCGGCCGGTCCGTCGATGCGTTTGTATGAACACACTACGCGTTACCGGTGCGCACATTCGTGTGGACAGCCGAGACACAGCTGGCGTGTCGGTAGCACATTCGTTGGTACAACTTTCGTGATAGCTACGCGTGTGCGTAGAGCACGCCTCGAGTGTCCATATGCGCATATTTGTCACATGGGTCTAGCAGCTGAAGTGTTAACAAAAGGTTCACCTGACAAGTGACAGAGATAGAACATCATACAAGCAAGACATTACTAATAATACTTTATAATACTAAACATTCGATTGCAATAAATCCCGGTGTGATTCAACTAACTTTTGAAAAAAATAATAATTTTGGCACATTAATAATATTAATGTTATTCAATATCGGTACAATACAATTAGGTATTTGATAACTAGTAGGTATAGGTGTGTAAAGAAATAGGTAGGTACTAGGGCAAATTGATAATCTTCTTTTCATGTGGGCGGCGAGGGAGATTAACGAAGAGCAGCTTCTATCTTTTTTAGAAGCTATAGAAAGTGTCATTAAAGCGTTCAAGAAATGATTATTACGAAATAATTAAGTAATATTAATAAACCACTATTTTTCTAAATGTGTTTTTTTTTATATTTTTCATTCAAGTATATCTCCAGGGTGTCACTAAGACACCGTAACAAAAACTTTGAAGCATAATTCAAACTATGATTCCGAGATGATGTCAAGTGGAATTTTCCATTACTAAAGTATGAAACTAAAAATAATAATAAAAAAACTAAAACGTTCATGATTTTTCCGACAGGAAATTCTTGGAGGTTTTCATATCAATTTAAGCAATCTCTACTCTGTTACGACTGATAATGGCTCGAATTACTTAAAGGTGACAGATCTTTTTTATGAAGAAACGAGGAACATAAAATCAAGCGAAGAAACTACAGATAGTGAAGAAGAAATAGACGATGAACGTAACAACCATTTGAATTCAGGTGTCGATCCATTTGATGCCTCTGGTAGTACCAGCTGACAGTGGTAAAACCTAGCATATACTGAATTCGAATGGTAAAATACTCATATCGATATGAGTATATTATACTGTAAATCCTAAGACTTACACTTAAATCTTAAGATTTACCGTAGTTCGAACTTTTACAGTAGGTAACAGATACATTTTATTTTTTTAAGATTCCAATAATTTGGGTAGATCATCTAAAATAAGAAGTTTGGTGAAGCGTAGGCACCAAGTTCATCATGCTATGAACTTCTGTCTGACTACCCTACTTGGGAATATAGTCGTGAGGTTAGGTTATGTGTTATGACAAGATCTGTAATAGACTTGAAATGCAAAAAACCGATCTTTCAAAATACATATATTTAACTAGTTGAGTTCATTTAGGAGGTACCTAGTCTATGTTTAGTAAAATTACAGAATTCAAGCATCTCTCTAATGCTACCCATAATGGAAATCAGTAAACTTTTTTTTGACACGACGCGATTTTATTGCCATATTGTTCATTTTTCTACAACTATTGTCTTCTTCCGCCTCAAACTAAACAAAAGAGTACTGAGAAACATGTACAACTTTGTGACGGTGGCCTTTGTAAATTATAACGCCGTGCCTGACACGAGCACGCCACCACATCAATAACACCGCCCAACAAAAGGTTCAACTGGCCCTAGTGTATTTGTAAGTGAAAAAAAAAACGATAAATACCATTTATTTCTTTACGAAACCACTTATTTGAGTATGTCATCTAATGGTCTCTGGTAAGGTAACACGTCTAACATCATGAAATCCACTTTTGAACTCCAAATATTGCAGCGAGTAGTATGTATTTTGATAATTGGTGTCTGTAACCACTGATCAGTAATAGTATGTGAAGTGCAGTGCACCTATATTTCAGAGCTTAATTATTTTACAGGGCATTGGATAAAACTCCAATGTCCCGTCCCAAAATTTGCCGGCCCAAGACAAGCACTCAGTCGATTAAATTCATTGTGGTGCTGGTACCCAGACCGACGTCTGAGTGTCAGGTGCCCCACTGAATGAAATCATACTTCAATCCGGTTGCTTCTTCTCGTCGCGGGCGAAGCCCGCGGCGGGGAGACGCCCTCGGGGCTATGCCCCCTTGGCGTGGCTTCAGTCGCCGCCCGCAAAGACGGGCGTGGCGCGGGGTTTGGGACACGGCGGGCGAGAACGCCCCTCCGTGAGCCCGATGTTGGAACGTCCGTGGTGCCGCCAGCGAGGTCGAGCCCACCGGGTGGTTCCCCGTTGGGGGAGGCCCAGTGAGCGCCCGTCAGCTGGCGGTGGTGTCATATCCGGGGAGCTGCTCCGTCGCCGGGGCAGCTGGTGTCGGGTCGGCTGGAGGGGGGGAGAGGACTGCTTCCACTGCCACTGGAAGCGTCAACTCATCCCCCAGGGGGGTGGCCACGATCCTGACTACTCGACGAGGAGTAGTGGATGTGGGCAGCCCCGGTCCAGTCCGGTGTTGGTAGTCAGTGCCCACCGGTGAGTTGGCCCAGCAGGGATGCCAGGCCTCCCACGATGATGGGCACTGGGTCAGTCCTTGTGCGGATGGCCGCCAGGATGTCGTGGAGCAGCTGGATAGACTGCTCCAACACTTCCAACTTCTCGTTGGCGGAATCTGCGGTTGCCTCCGTTCGGGGCCTCGCCTTCTTCCCCTTTGGAGGGGCGGCGGCTGCTAACTTCGATGTCGAGGGCTGCAGGAGGATGGGTTCCACGGCGGTGTCCACGGCGGTGGGCTCGGCGGTGGTGGTGTCAGTGGGGGCGGGTTTCGTCCTCTTGCGGACCCGCTTCGGCCTCTGCGGCTTGGGCCCATCTGGGCCGTTCGCAGCAGCCATGAGCGAGTTCTGTGCGGTCGGCTCGCTAGAGGGATCCACCACCACGGTGGAGGGTGCTGGTGCGGTTCTTTTCGATGTCCTAGTCAGGGGCGCAGTGCCCGCCCTTGTGTTGCGCAGCTCGCGCAGTTTGACTGGGCACGAAGGGCTGTTCGCCGGGTGCATTCCCCCGCAGTTGGCGCAGGTTGCCGGGACCTCCCGGGGGCGCAGACAATCTTTGGCTCCCGCCACAGCGGACACAGGCAGCAGGACGATGGCAATTATGGCTGCTGTGCCTAAATTGCCTCGACCTTGATGCCGGGCATGTAGAGGAGCTCGGAGATCTCGTAGACTCGCTGGAATCCCAGCGTCCTACGGATCTCCGCGAAGAAGATGCAGCCCGGTCTCCCCTCTCGAGTCTGGATGGGCCGGATGAAAGTTGGCTCGAAGCCGCGGTTGCGCAGCTCCTCTTCCAGGACGGCGACGTCGGTGTCCAGGGGTAGGCCACGGATGGCCAGCTTCAACGAGCGCTCCGCCGGTGGGGCGTACGCGAACCAGGAGAGTCCCGTGGCTCTCTCCAGGGTGGTGAGGTACCGCTGGTAGAGCCGGAACTCTTCCTCGGTCCTCGCCAGGAAGCGGACGCCCTTCCCGTACGGGCGCGCGTTGGGGATGTGGCCCAGCAACTCCCGCAGCTTGCGGAAGTGGTGAGGCCAGTCGGGCAGCCGGTCGACCACGATAGGCGGGATCTTCTTGCTCGCGGGTGCGAGCGGCGGCTGCTGGGCGGTCTTCATCGACGGCGGCGATGGCGTGGGCGTCGTCCGGAGGGACGGGCGCGGCGGCGCGTGCGGCGGCGAAGCCGGGTTGGTGTTTAACACCGCCGCGTATGATCGCGGCGGCGTTGTCTCCATGTCCAGTAAGGGCATGGAGAATGCAGTCGGCGGGGTAGTCCTCGCGCGGGGTTGCGGTGAGGGTCGTTCCGGCGGCGTGGAGGTCCTCTTTGCCGCGGCCTCTGTTCCCGGAAGTCGGGGCAGTGGCAGCGGGAAAGCGGGCGGTCGGTGAGTTGCGCCACTGAATGGCGGTATGGTGGACGGCGTCATGGCTACCATTGCAGCGGTAGCGTGGGTTAGGGAAGCGCAGGTGCGCACAAATACGCGCGACCTGCGCTTCGTTATTCCGGGCGTTGGGGGAGCCATGCTCACCCCGTATGGACGCAGCGTGGAGTTGTCCTGTGCGCGATGTCGAGCGGTCCGCTAGGCAGGGCACACGCTATCACACCCTCCCCGGTGAGACCCGCTGGTGGGAGGCCGGGGGTGATAGGCGTGATAACGGTGTTACCTAGCGAACGTGCGGAATCTGGAGGGTATTTTTGAATAAAAATACCCCCCCCCCCCCCCCCCCCCAGCTTCTTTCTTCTTGTCAGGCAGCAGTGTGGGTAGACGAAGAGTGCATCCGTGCGCATGCAGTGGACAGAGCGATCCCCCATACTTCAGAAATGATTCCTATTGTATTAGTACGACTTGTGAACATATCTCGATACCGCGTTCTAAAATTCTACAGCGTCATCTAGTAGTAGTTAAAATAATTAAAAATGTTCACAATAAAAAATCTGGCGCCATCTATTATATGGTCATGTCATATCCCTACTATTGGGCCGATACTATTTAGTTTGCCATCGACACGATAAGAAGAAGATGTCCCTACTACTTATTGAAAAAGTTTCCTATAGACGCTAGATGGCGCTAAATTTGCAATAGTAGGAAAATTTCAAAATTTCTTCGCTAGTTTAGTCTATTTATTATAGCAAAATTACAGAATTCCAATTCAAAATTGATGAACTTCTTTAGAAAAATAAAATATCTGCCTTTACATTAATATGATATATCGATGAATTGAATTTGGGAGTTTTTAGGGGCTGATTTATACCATAGCTGACCCTGGCTTGTACTAGATTTGCCAAACTATCGATAATTTTAAAATCGATATTTTTTTCTTTTGATTTTCCCGAAGGGCAAGGCAAAGGGAACTATTATTTAACTCAAAAGTCTAAAACTTTCGAGTTATAAAGCGGCTTGTTGGCACGAAGTGAAAATAGATAGGTACACTTTGTTTATTGAATATTCCGATATAATAACACTATCGCGAATGTTTTCCGACTAACTTAATGCGATCACTAACCACAAAACACCACTTCGTATTAATTATTTAGATTATTCAATGAAGAAAGCAACTGTCCCGTTCCCGCTCCTGCCGAAAAGTCGAAAATAAAACTAATGATAGTTACTATATAAAACAACACCTAGGTATTAAAAAAGTATCAAGCTTCTTGATATTGCAGTATCAAACTTTTGGGATTCCAAAACAATCGATCTTATCGACAGCTATCAATACTATTGATAGTCTTACTGATGACTGATCCCTTGTCACCATAAGGTTCATCATATAGATCTTAGGACTTGGTATCAACAGTGGCTATAAGTTGTCTTTACTTACTTGTGCCTCTGTCTACCCCTTTAGGGATTATGCGCGTGAGTTTAATCGATAGTCGACTTCCAATTGATATTGGAAACACTAGCTTCTACCAGTGTTGCCAATGAGGAAATACAGTGATGTTATAGTAGATAGAAACCATCTTGTTTTATTTGTATCTTATTATTGTATATGAAAGCGAGTCTTTTTATTAGTATTTTCTCTTGATTTTCTCGGTCATTCATGGGAAAGATGAAGTGTTGTGTTATATAATGTGAGAACTATAAAATTAATCGGAAATTCTAAAGCGAACCATTAAATCTGATAATTAAAATTATAACGATTTGTTATATTAATTAAAACATTAAATAAGACACGTTGCGTTACTTCTGTTATTTTATGACCTATTTTCCATAATCGACGGGAAGTGGCAGAATTTAAAATCTTACACTAGCAACATTGAAAAAAAAAAAAAAAAAAAAAAAAACATTTCATTCTTCAGAGAGATACCAAGAAACGTAAGTTAATTGAATTAAATAACTAAATTAAATATTTTTGTCTTAAATGGAGTGACGCTAATTATTATGTTGTTTTTGTTACAGTCGTGAAACAATAGCCATGGTGGAAAGGTAAGAAAAATACTTACTCTACGGCGCACACGCAGCCACGTGAATAACATCAAAATAATCACAATCATTGTGTCCTTTGTGCTCAATAAAGTATATTTATCTTTGTTTGCAGAAATACGAAGATTTGGACGGGGACTGATATGTAAGTATTACATATACCTATTGTTTTCACAAAATCACATAGTATTACATTCGAAGGGGTAGGTTTATAGTTCCTACACTCACTCCTCGCCAGTTACCAATATGTTTCAATGTAAAAACTGTGTTATACTTATTCATAATTGTTTTTGTGCAGCAAAGGGATTGCAACTGAACCTATGAGGGTGAGTTAATTACAAGGGTAAGGGGCTTCCTATAATACTGTGCTCCTATGAGGAAGGAACAGTATGGTTTAACAACAATGCAGTGTGTGATGCATGAGCTTACTAACTCAGCAGCTAATTGCAAGCAGCCTGTGCACAAATGGGGGTGTTTGTTTGTTTGTGTGTGTATAATATATAACTGATGTCATTAATATAAACAGCCTATGTACGTCCCATTGCTGGGCACAGGCCTCCCCTCAAACAACCGGAGTCAGTATGGAGCATCTGATGTCATTACTATGTAATAACCGCTTGTTTTCTTGGGCAAACCAGAACGGAAGAGGAGGAGAAAAGGAAAGGGAGGTGGTGGTGTGGGAGGTGGTGGCGCCGGGACCCACCGTAAGTATTGCATATTATACAATTTTTCAGATATAGAAACCTGAATCATATAGTATTTATTCCATGAGCTTTATATGATATAGACTGGTATAATTGTTTTTGAATTGTAATAAATACACATGAAAATGAATATTATGTCAGTTTACACCCACCATAGAGTAAAGCTTTACTAATATTAATATAGTCATGCATGTAGGTATGTCTGTCAAGGTAGGCAGAGCTACAAGACAGCTATAAACAGGCACCATCAATATTTGTTACAACATAAATACATGATGAATTAATTATACAGTTGCACAATATCAACCTATCATAAAATAAATTAGTTATTTTTTTTTTAAATTGCTCTGGATAACCATTGCAGTACAGTCAGAAGCAAGATTAGGTATTTGCTAATTTTTTGAACCCGCAGGTTGTGCCAATGTTTTTGGTCACTTAGTGTTACTATCCATACGGCCACCTCGAACATCCATAATTGGACATTCTGGATGTTGCTAACTATATTATGTATACCTTGACTGTCACTATTTATGCCTGCAACATAGTCCAGTTAGTACAAATAATTTTCATATATTTTTTTATCTTATCATCTGTAGAACAATAGAGGTTATATTAGAATTAGTAATTAAAAATAATTGTTAAAAATATAAACAAACATTGAAAAGGGCACACAATAATCTAAATACTTTTCAGGACAGTTGGTTCATATATTTATTATAATTGTTGATTAATTAAGCCTTTTTTATTTTTTAGAATTGAAGTCGGCGTCGAAGTGTCGGAGAAGACGTTAGGCTGTATACCCGTCCCGCCATTGGTGGAGCGACTTCGGGACCGCGCCATCGCCGACGTCAAGAGGAGGTTGTGGCGCGCGGCGATGGTGCGGCCGAAGGTGGAGGAGCGGCGCGCGCCGCTCTCCACCTCCGAACTCGCAGCCGCTCAAAGGTCATAGCCCATTTACACGACTCTACTCCCACCCGGCAAAAAGAATATAATTCAAATATGGGCTTTAAATATTGTTCTTTAGATATATTTTACATTGGCATCGTAAATTAGCAGACAGCTCGCTGTCAACGAGCTTACCGCCGTCAGACTGCTCGATAGTCGAGGCATCGCTGGCCGCACATTGTAAACGAGCGGTCAGCGCGGTGTCCGCGCGCTTACTGCTAGCAGTCGTCGCCCGCGCTGCCCGCCGGCGCCGTCGCCGCTCAGTCGTGTCGTGGCTCAGTCGGCCAGTATTCACCAAGCAAATCGCACGCTCGATCTCTTTCAAAGTGTTTTCGTAAATATTGAACTTATCCATTATGAACAAAGAAAAACTTATAGAAGAAGTGCGAAGATACCCCTATCTGTATGATGCCAGTGACGCAAAATACGCAGATTCTGTCAAAAGGGATCAAACATGGAAATCCATTGCTAGAACGTTGTCTTCAACAGGTATGTACCTATCTACGTACAATCTGCACTATATTAAAAAAGTATTTGTTTTATGGTTGATTTTTTAAAAAACATTTTCACTCCATAACCTTAAAATTATGATACCGAAAATTTTGATTTCGAAATACTTACTTATCTGTCTGTCTCTCTCAGTCCGTCTGTCCGCTTCTAACTCCAGAAGAATTGATAAAACTAAAGTACCTACATGTTGAAATAATAACTTTTTGTTGAAGTCTATAAGTTATTTATTTTTCATAAAACAAAATATATTTTTAAAATGTAGGATAAAAATTGCTAACAATTTTTGCCTCGTTATTAAATATTTTGATGCAGCCATGGAACTTGCCCTTCAGGAGATTGAAAGTAAGATGAAAACAAGTCTCGAATATTAAAAGCATTTTCTGCACTGTTCATTCCGTTTTCTAGTAGGATAGGTTGCAGGAAACCATTCTCGTTGCGGTGTATTGGTTGCTGCATCTCATGTTGATTTAGATACTCTATTTCATAACTTCGCATAATATTATGTAAAATACATGTCGCTAGTATCAATGTGTCAACGTGTATCGGGTTCATATTAATACTTTTGTTATAAATGCCAAATTTCTGGTACAATATTCCAAACGCATCTTCCACAACTTTGCGTGCTCGTGATAAACGTTCATTGAATGTAGTTTGTGCTTCAGATAAGCCACGACAACGAGGGTATGGCCTCATTAAATTTTTCATTAGAGGAAACGCCTCATCTCCTATGAAAACATGTGGTATATCTCTGTTACTTCCAGGTAGTGGTTTATCGTTTGGAATATGTAATGAATTACTTTCAAGACGTCTCGCTAATTTCGAAGATGCAAATATTCCACCGTCACTATTTCTACCAAAAGCACCTATATCAACTATTATAAATCTATATTTATCATCAACCACAGCCATTAGTACAACAGAAAAGTGTTTTTTATAATTAAAATACAGCGAACCACTATTAGCAGGTGCTATGATGTTGACATGCTTCCCATCTATAGCGCCGATGCAATTTGGAAAATTCCATCTGTCTTGAAATCCTTCAGCTATACTTTTCCACCGCTCTTCAATTGGTGTTGGAATGAAAATTCCCATTAATTTGTTTATGATTGCGTTACATACTTCTTGTATAATTGATCGGATTGTTGATTCGCCTAATCTAAAGCTTGAACTCAACGTCCTTGCCGAACTTCCCGTGATCATGTATCTGAAACAAAGCTTCTCTATTAATATTCCTAAGCAAAAATAAAGACACCTTAGCACACAGACATCTTCAATTCGATTTTTTCTTTTTCAGAATCGGAGTGCAAGAAAACCTGGGCAAACTTAAGAGAAAGCTATAGAAGGGCAGTTGTTAAGAAACGCACAAAAAGTGGTCAGGCTGCTACCACATCAAAAAAATGGCAATTTGAAGAAGAGATGTCTTTTTTGTTGCCGCATATGAAACAAAGAAAAACAATTTCATCATTAACGGAAGATGACAGTGAAGTTGACGAAAATGTTGATGTTAACGAATTGTTGTCAAATCACGATGATTCTTCTATGTCACTGAATGAAGAACTTAATATCACCAACCGACCAGAATCTTCTGCAACAAATACGTCAGCAAACTCTCCTTTGTTTCCGAATATACCTAAAAGAAAGCGATTGAAAGGGACCCAAGAATGTACCTCAGCATCAGCTCAACTTTTACAATATTTACTTAAAGAAAAAGAGGCAAAAAAGGATGACGAGATTGACCAGTTTTTTTCGAGCATTGCAACAACAGTAAAAAAATTAAATCGTTACAGCCAATCTGTTCTGAAGTCTAGAATATTCAACATGGTGTCTGAATTTGAATTACAAGAAATCCAGGAACAAACAAATTTCTATGCTGGTGCTTCACGATACAATACTGATATTGAAAGTCCTTCGATTTATAACACCCACAATATAGGACCTTCGGGTTATAACACCGACAATACAGGACCTTCGGGTTATAACACCCACAATATAAGATCTTCGAATTATAACCTCCATAATGCAGGCCCTTCGGGCTATAATACCCGCACTGCAGGATCTTCAGATTATAATATCCATAATGCAGGCCCTTCCGACTCTAATACCCCCATGAATGCAGAGCTTTCAGGCAATAATCCTCCAGTTTTAGAAGAATCGATATTGAACAGTGAATTGCCTAATGCTAAACAGAATAATGATTCCTAAGATTAATATGTGCTAGAATACTGTTTCTGTATTAATTTTGAGTTAACATTGGAAGCGATAAATGGAAATAAGAGACTGATTGTTACTAATTTTTTAAAATAAATATGTACTGATTTACAAGAAAAAAATATCTTTCACTTACCTTAACGTGACGGCAATTTTTTCTATTGGTGTTATGGCTTGTCTGAATTTCGTATTCTTCTTTGTTATGTCTTTTTCAATAAATGATAATATGTAGTCAAATAAATACCGATTCATATGAAAGTAAATGTAGAACTTTTCTTCGTCATCTAATAGGTGTCTCTGGATCTGCCAAAATTCTCCTTCTGCACGCCTTGCTTTCAGCATTTTATGTACCCAAAATCTTCGACTGTTATTTCTTGCGCTTCTCTCTTCATCCTCAAGTGCAATAGCAATAATTGCTAGCTCGCGGGTTGTAAATCGGGACATAGTAAAAAATACGTGTTGCTTCAATGGAAACCGATCGCGAACTGTGTTTATCGCGAGAAGCGAAAGCGGTCGGCGGGTGGACAGCTGGCTGTCTGCTAGTTGTCGCCGCGTGGACTGCTGGGTGCCTGCTAGCTGCCGACGCGTCGACTGCGAGCAGTCGTCTTAGTTTAGGGCGGTGTTGGGTGGGAGCGGTGATGGAGCAGAGTCGTGTAAGTGGGCTATGACCTCAAGACCGCTGGCGGGCGGCTGTTAAAAAAATGGAATCCTCAGGATTCAATAATCAAATAAAATGAATTTTTTAACCAATGTTTTATTTTTTCCCCTTTTCACTCATTCTAATGGGTGGTTCTTTGCACACCCGAAGTCAATATCTTTGCCGTAGATCAGATGCAAGAATAACCTAGATTTTTTTATCTTTACGAATATCCAGTTAGAACTTATGTCACCAACTTACGTATGTTCTAACTGAATACTTGCAAAAACGAAAGATTGTTGGATGTTTTTGAGTTAATGATATTGACCGACGATGTTCGAAGACCCATCCAAAAACAGCATTCGATATCTATTAATTTTCTACCAACTGTCATTCTCAACTCGATCTCCGTCCTTCGGGCTAGAGATGGGATAAGTACCCGGTTTGTATCCGGCTGGGTACCGGATAATGCGCCGATTACCCCCGGCGCTGCCGGGTAATTTTTTTGAAGGTAAAACTTTATAATAAGTTACTTTAAAACTAACATTTATTGCACTTATATTCTAAAGACGGATAAAACCATTATTATTAAGAAAATGTTGATTATGGTGATAAAAAAACCGGTGTTTTACCGTTGAAAAACTTGTGTCCATACATCGTCATTTTTCGAAATCCTTCCTTTTTGACAGTTGGGCGAGAACCTCAAGGCGGCGTTTGAAAGGATTATGTTTGGAAGATTTAATCGACTCTAGTGGGCCGGTAGCGGTAAGCGCTGCATGAGTGAAACGCCGGCGGAGTCAATATCCCCCGATACCGAAATATTTGAGCTGCTTGGCCGCCTCTATGGCTAGAGTAATCAGGTCATCGGGATTGTATATTACGTCCTTTGGACGCCGATACTTTTCAGTATTGTTCCTAAGCGGGACGCATTCGGAAGCCGCAACTACCAGGGGATTAGGATGGTGAGGAGCAAAATAAAAGAAAACATTTTTAGGCTCAAATTAGAGCCATTGGGCAATGACTGGCAGACCTAGGTCGATGTGCAGATTTTTATTACTACACGGGGCTCCCGTGGCTTTTCGCACGAAACGATTTTGTATCACGTAAGAGGTGGTCCTCATTACGGGACTCTTTACGATAGTCATCATATTTCACACCCACCTAACCTGAAGTTTCAGGTTTTAACAGAAACATGCTTGAATTTTGAACTCAAACCAGACCAAATAAGTCACATAAGTACTTCCGAAAACAATTTTTTTTTCTCGGGTATAATTATAATATGGAAGTGGCCGTATTATCAGCCTGCCCACCCACCGCACTTATTAAAGATTTATAATTATATCCTTCCGAGCACTTGCTGTGTAGAGATAGTGGTCTAGTTCTTTCAAGGCACGGTTTTTCAGATGGTTCCGCTCCGTGTTACTGACTTAATGCATGCCGGGTAATTTTGCCAGGTACCCGGCATGGAGTAGCGCCGATTTTTAATTTACCGATTTTGGAACAACTCTAGCGATTTGTCCTTTTGACATACGATACCACCGCCCGCCATTTGCTTTTTTCGTGGCGTCGTGATTTGAGTAAGTTGTGTTTTTTTATACTTTTACGAAAATCACTAGAAATCTTTAGCGTGTGTTGCTCATTATTGTTATTTTTGTTTCAGCAACAATGTTAAAAATGTTTAAAAGGTAAGATTTTTCTTATGACTTATCAATGGCGCACACGCAGCCGAAATAATAGTACGCAGGCGTGGTATACTACCAATATAATTACAATAATTGTACTTTTTTGTAGAGAAACGCGAACGGGGAGGCAGGACGAGGGTGCGCCGCCGCCGAAAAAGTAAGTATTACATAAACTATATTATGTTTTCACAAAATCACATAGTATTACATTCGAAGTGGTAGGCGTATAGTTCCTACACCCACTCCTCGCCAGCTACCTATATGTTTCAATGTAAAAACTGTGTTATACTTATTCATAATTGTTTTTGTGCAGCAAAGGGATTGCAACTGAACCTATGAGGGTGAGTTAAAGTCTCCTGAATAATGTCAATCAAGTAATAACAAGTTTTTGAAAGACCAATGTACAATCGAGGCTTCTTCTCTATCTTTTTTAATGTGTTCGATAGAGTCTCCGTAGCTTGTTGTTGTTTCTTGTAATCTTCAAGTATTTCGCTGCAGTCAGAAGATGATTTGGTTTGCAGTGAATGCACAGAAGGTGAGTGACTCCTGATATCTCCTGAGTATAGAGAAATTTCACCATCTGAGGGCTCATCCTCAGTAAATATATTTCTTGTTATTTTACCCATCTCCGAAGGTCTTGATTTCTTGAAAGTCTTAACTTTAAATGGGGATGTGAAACTTGATACTAGCGATGATTTCAATGGTGACAATGCCTGATCTTTGTACTCCGGTTCAGCTTGCACATCTTTACTTCTGAATTTGTGTGTTATTAAGGCTTGAACAAACTTGTCTGATGTTTTACTTATAACTTCTTGGACATTTTCTTCACCCAACTTGCAATCTAAAAAAATATATTTATTTAATCATATAGCACAGAGACGGATCATACTACAAACAAGGATATTTATAATACACAGTCTAATCTAGAGGTAAGTATTATAGTATACACAACACACGAGCTATAAAGATTCTGACAGTATTTATTATCAAAATAAACTTTAACTTAAAAAAAAATATGACATTTAGTAGGTAACATTAATATTTGAAATTCATGTATGAAACATGTTGTAAATAACTTACCATTGCATGCTTGACATGGAAATGAAAAGCTGCAGCAACTGGCCTGTACCAAACATTAATGTAATACAAGCCAACTACCACAGCCGTCCACCTCCATGTGGAGCATGCAGAGGCAGTGCAATATAATTAAAAAAATGATAACTATTTGGTTAAAATTATAAAATTTGAAATTATAAAAGTAATGTAACTATTGGTACTTGTACTCTGAACTACTTGTTTTATATGTTAGGTAGACTCACTTGAAATGATATTAGAAGTATCTTCTAGAGATGAACTTGTTGTACAACTTTTATTATATTCATTTAGACACTCTGCAATGATCTCAGTTCTTTGTTTCTTTACAATGTATGGCCGTTCTATGATGCTGCTCATTCGTTTTCTTCTGTCTTCTTGGCACTCAAACTTTGTTGGAATGCAACCTGATTTCATAAGTATCTTTGATACTTTTCCCATGATTTGATATTCCATAAAATTCGTCATATCGTTTGGCATCTAGAAAAAAAACAATAACCTGTATTTAACAATGATATCTACAACATAAAATCTCAGATGACATCAGTTAGTACAAAATTAAGTCAGAATAAAAATAACCTCAAATAATTTAATAGCTACATTTACAAAGTGTTTTTTTCATTGTAATATAGGTTCAGGGACTGGAAAGTCATCTTTGTTTAAATACTTACATCAAAATGATCTTCGCAAAAGTACATTCTTGAATCTACAGACAAAATACGGGCATCATCCCTCCGTGCAAGTTTTAACCACTTTCTCCGTATTTGTTCATTCATGGGAACTCTTACAAACAATTTGTTTGGTGTCATTACACTTGTGCTTTTACACTCAGGCACTACACAATACTTATAAAACATGGAATTCATTTTTAAATTATTAAATGTAAAAAAAGTATTCACGTTCACGGTTTGTTTTGGTTTGGACGCACTAAATGACGTCATTGAAGACGCCATGACAGTTTAGAGCGTTTTCATGAAATATTCGAACAGGTTTTTTAAAAACCGTAAATAATTATGTTAGTGATTGATTATTGTAGAAATATTAACTTATTTCTGATATATATGTAAGAAAGAAAAGAATGAACCACTAATTACATTTTAGGACACAAGCCTATTATCTATCATCAAACTATTCAAATCGTCATATCATCCACCTATTTGGAACAATAACATTAATGATTTTATTTTTACACTTGCCTTAACGTAACAGCGAGTCTTTCCATTGGCGATATAGATTGTCTCCAGTATCTTTTTTTCTCAAAGCATCTTGTAGCTTTTGTTGTAGCCGGTGAAAAGTAGATTCTGACTTTTTGAAGTAATCATAATAATATTTAGGGTGTCGCGTGAGTTTCTGGCATAATGAGTGATATTCATTCGTAGGATTCCAAAGACACCACCTAAGATTCAAAATACTGATTTAACAACCATTTAATCCCTGGACATAGCAAAATCCCTGGCAACATTAAACCTGATCTGGCTAAGGAAGCTGTGGAAAGTAGCGACTTCTTTCCGTATAAAAATTACACCCGTGATTTGGTTAATTTACCCACCTCATTCCTTCAAGACTCTTGGGGGGATGAGTGGGTGGTGAGTCGTCAGGCCAAAGGAAAATTTTATGCCTCTATTCAGCCAAATATTTTACGCAAGCCATGGCTTTTTCGAGTGAAGGTTGGCAAAAGAGCTACGTCCAAGTTATATCAAGTGCTGGTTGTGAATGTGGACTGGATATTGGTAACTGGATGTTAACCAAATCTTTTTGAATTTCCCTTTACATGTCCTTCTTTTCCAGAATCTTGTATCACAAAAAGTTCCCCTTCTTACCTCAATAGAATAGAATAATTTTATTTACGTTTTTTTTTATTTCATTTTATTTTTTATTTATTTATTTTTTATTACGGTACACATTATTCTTTTTTCATGGGAGTGCTCCACCAGCTGCAGCTGGCCTACGTGCAGCTCGGCCAGAAGTATGCGCCACCTATACACATACCTGGCCCTTCAACATCCCAACATTTTCCTCTCATAGGCCATACCACCACTTCCCCACCTTTAAGTCCAACAACTCCAAGTTTCAGTTCAGAAGGGCAGACACAGAGGTCTAGTTTGAGAAACCGGTATCCGCCATCTCAATCTAGACGTCGACCACCTGCAAATGACAACCTCATAAGAAGCCTAAATGAAAATAGTCAATGCTAAGGCAATCTATTGTCGAAGCATCCTCGTCCATTGGAGGACCTCTTATTTCTATAGAGGCGAATATACGTGCAGCGGAAATTATAGCATCTGCAATTTAGGATGTTTCAGTGGTCTTGCAACAGGATCCTCTTTTCGAGGAGGAAGAAAAGGTTGACATGGCTTCTGATGAGCCCGGAATTGCAGCGCCTATTTTTTCCCCCACGAATATTCGACTTTCCTACCTCACTCTACACAACCCCACGTTCAACTTCCTTCAAATCCATCCATGAGAATGATACATTCTTTTTATTTTTTTATTGTAATTAATGTTGTTGATTAATATTTAAAGGAACACTGTTGTTGATTTATCATTGTTGTAATTATTTTTTTTTTATAAAATATCTTTATTGTTGTTATTGATTTTGTCGTGTTTATTGAAATATTGTAATCAAGAATAAAAAAATGAAGCCAATTGATTAATCAAATATTATTTTATTATCTAAGTTATTAGCACATAAATAAAGTATGTTGATGTGGCCCTGCCCAGTCACTGGCAAACTCATGGATACCCTGTAAAAGATACTATTAAATCGTTGAGAATAAGGACGTATTACAAGCTCTCGTAGCTACAATAGTTCAATTAGGTAACAAGACTGATAATACGCCGATTACGGCAGTGTTGATACAAGACATAATACTGAAAAACTAGGTAAGTTTTTATGTTTAATAATGGATAATAGCTTAATATCACAATCACGTATTGCGCAATATAATATACAAAGTGTTTGTAGCAAAAAAGAACTACTTAATTAATTTCCTACATAATAATAATATTGATATATGTCTGCTTAACGAAACTTGGCTTCAAAGGGAAGGAAGGGAAAGATCATCAGCACTTTAGTATACCAGGCTATAACTGTTATAACAAGAATTATATTAATAGTCATAACGGTATCGTTATATTAATAAAGCCTTTATAAAAAAAACAGCGTGGCGTTGTCCACCATTACGTCAGTCGTCCGTTGTCGTCTCGTACGCACAGACAAGGTATTCCAGTACCTCTCGTTGTTAAGCTTTTTGTGACCCGGCTTTCGTTTATGCTCTTGTTCTATATAAAAAATAATAATAAAAAAGTTTATTTAGGTAAAACCTACGACACACATATACATTTTCAACATTAACACGTTGAACGCCAGACTGAATATCATGGTTTACACCGTCTTTTCTAACATGTCAGGGGCCTATGGCGGCTCAATAATAACCCTGACACTAGGGTTGATGTGGTTGGTGGGTCACCTCACAACCCACACGATAGAAGATTTTATAGTTATTTCTAGACAATATTCGCAGAAAAGGCTACGGCTGTTGGACAATTCTCACATTGTTGGTGTGACCCCAGGAAGGTACATCGTCGGACACATGGGGTCTGCATTGGCGTTCAACGTGTTAAATTATACACACATTAATATTTAGTGATATTCTGACCTTGGCGCTAAATTGGACTCTTGAGTGTGTTAACTACGTTGGATTTTATATTTTTGGTGTATAAAATGCTGAAACGAGGGAAAACACTAAATAGTCAGTACCGTGAGTGCAACATCAAGTTAAAAGACTATTTCGAGCGTGAGTCTCTGAATGGCGGACCACTTTTACCTCCTGTCACCCAGGTACAAGAGCGAGTCGCTCAAGCACTTGGGGTTAGTAGGCGTACAGTTACAAATATTAATAAGGAGAAGTTTGGGCCATCTGGCAGCGAAGATAATGTTTTGCGGACACCAAAAAAGAAACGCAGAGAGAGTAAAGTAACGGATATTTATACCTTCGACGCCGATGCCATAACATTTACAATTTCTATTCTAGGAACGAATTCTTAATCAGAGCAAAACTATTGGCAAAAAAATGGGCTGCAGAATGTCGTTGAAAATCCATTTCCTGCATTCTCATTTGGATTTTTTCCCGCAAAACTTAGGGAGCTGTAAGTGATGAACAGGGCGAAAGGTTCCATCAGGACATCCTTACTATGGAACAACGGTACCAAGGTCGATGGGATCCAGGGATGTTGGGAGATCATTGTTGGTTCCTCATGAGAGATACTGACCTTGATTATAAAAGAAAATAGCCATATGCAAAGAAAAAATACACCTGTTTTTATGGGGTTTGCTTTTTACTAATAGATTTGGTCATATTTATTGTTATTAATTAATAAATATTTGTTATCGTTTTTTTTTTACTTTTTACATTACCAAACCACCAAAAAACCCTGAAAATAGTAAAAATAAGAATGTACATTTACAGAAAATCCTGACGTGATGGAAAAAATTGGGTATCAGATTTGGCTTTAGCGATATAGGTTTTATGAGAAGAAAACACATACTGAAAATGCAAGAACAATGTTTCCCGCTAACTGAAAAAGATTTAAGAAGTATCGCCTATTACTTTGCTGAACAGTTAAAACTCAACCATTCATTTAATAAAGACAAAGAAAAAGCAAGTTACGTCTGGCTCAAGTCATTCTTAAAAAGAAATCCAGGAATAAGAGTCCGAAAAATCGGAAGGTGTTTCTTTGGCTCGCTGCGAAGCATTGAACCGAGAGGAAGTTGATGCTTATTACGATATTCTTTATCAACTGCTGGAAGAGTACGAATTATTTGAAAAACCATCTTATATGTTTAACATGGATGAATCTAGGTTTCAATTGAATAACCGACCAGGTCATGTCAGTAGGATGTTATTGGGCATTCTAGACCATCTTCGTTCAGTCGGATCGCTCGAGCGCCAACGCGCTATCGCTCGCGCTCTCGCGAATCCCTTCACTTCGATGGTCTAGAAATACCCAATAACATCGAGTGTGGTTCCTAATATAACGATCAATCGGTTAGCAACTACAACACTCACCAGTATAGCACGAGTCGATTTCACATCACAATTTTTTGACTCTAGATTTTTGTCCTGGCATTCTAGACCACTTTATCGTTAACTAGACGGTGAATATGAGTGCGCTTTGTTGTATTAATCTACATTTAATTCGATTCCTAATATCGAGAAAAGAAACAACCGATTTATATATGGTGATAATGAATTAATTGAAATACCTGAAGGAGCATATGAGCTACAGGACATAAATAATTACTTGAAGGAGAAAATAAAAGCATAAGCCTTTAATATGCAGTGTAATAATAATACTCTACAAACCTCAATCTTTTGTACAAAAGATATACATTTTGATAAAGAAAATTTGATTGGTAAGTTGCTAGGATTTGGAGCACACGAGTCTACCTCAATTCTACTTACTTTCCGTACGAAAATATAAATGTTGATTTTGCCGGTTATAAAATTGCTTTATTATATGAACAATATGTGAGCTTTCAACAGTCTTATTACGGACGGCGAGCAGATCCTTTGTTAAGTGCTAAAGAGTTTAAAGAGATAGCTCCTTTCTTCGTCATTGACTGCTCAGGCCAAGTAAAAACCTACCTACCTAAAAACAGGATCCGTGGACGTTCGGGTTGAGATAGAAAGTGATGAAATTCTACCTGACGGAACATCTGCTTATTGCCTCATATTAAACGATAGTATCATTGAATACAAGCCTTTGAGTAATATAGTAAAAAAACTATCATGAACGACATTGTGATCGTCGATCTTTTGGGGTTTAAAGTTAAGAACGATTTTATTGTGAAGGAATTGGCTATAGCATATGCGGAATATACAGTAATGTTTTAGTTAAACCCCCTAATCCTTTTAATCATTTAACAAAACAAGAAAAAAAACAAGTACGATGGCTAGAGGCAAATCATGGGATTTACTGAAGTGAAGGTTTCATTGACTATCGTGAATTTAAACGTATAATTGTACCATATTTGAATAACAAAAGAATTATTACAATACACATATTGTGCCTCGTATGCATTGAGGAATGTGGGCTATACTATACCATATATTATATCAGTCAGGTATCCTCTGACTCGTGGGAAACTTTTTAATAAACAACTAGTTTCAGTTACTGACTTCGCTTGATAAATTATTTTTTCTACTCCTCTACTTTAATCTGGCATTTAAATAACCAAAAAGTCTAATATAAGTACATACATAATTAAACTCTTTGAAAAAGTGTACGCTCTATGGCCTATAAAAGCATTGTTTACAAAGTGTAACTGTACTATAATGTCGCCAAAAAAGCATTGTTGTTGTTTTTTTTTTTGACCTGGAAACTGGCACCTTTACTTTGTTTGGTGCCATAGATATACTATAAAAAAAAAGTATACATTTGCCGCCATTTTCCCGCGCGTTGGAAAATAAATTGGAAAATTTTTGTGTTTCGTTTCAAAACACTAAAAAGTATAAAATAAAAAGGAAAAATGGATGAAGAACTATTGAATTCTACACCAAAATTACGTCGTCGTAGAAAAAGTATTGTATGCAACGTTGTATAACTAGGTCAAAAAATGCTCGTGGCGTCTCTTATTGCGATGTTCGCCAAGGCTCACATCGCAACTCACGCCACTCGCATTTTTTGACCCTTCTTATACAACTGTTGCATAAAATACTATTTATTGCAGGGTACAGGTTTACCTACATACATTATGAAGAAGGTGAACAAGTTTTCACTTTTGATTCATCATGCAGAATCAATGCTATGCGTTTACTCAAATATTGTTATGTTTTTGTTCAACCGTAATGATGATGGTGATTATAACGTTCGACTTAACTGTTCCATTCAAAGCAAGTTGAAATAAGGTTAATATTATTTAAAATATCAGTATAGAAACGTTGCACTCCTTGTTCATTATAGCTTAGGTACCTACCTAATGTACAACTAGATCGTGATTACACAATCATCACAACCAATATATATGCAGGTATATTCATGATATTCCCCTTCGGAAGATTATCGTCTATATTCAATGTACATAATGTAGTCAGAAAAAAAAATGTATGTAGAGAATCGAACTTGTAACATATATCTACATTGAACATCAAACTCTTAACCACTGAGCCATCGTCGTACTGCGTCGTCGGAAATAGGTTTAAGTTTACGCCTGTGTAATACCTAATTAATATGAATATGCGGTGTATCATTTTACAAAGTGTTGCGACAAACTCGTTTGTTCGTGAGAATAGCAACTAAGCATTTTAGCGATGACTACGCGTCCAAAATGCTAAAAGTTGAAATATGCAATGCATAGTTCGTTATTGTCTTGCATTTAAGGTTTTATTTTGCATAATTCAGTTTTTCACGGATTTGTATTGTTTTTACTATAAAATAGGAATAATCATTAAAGTTTACTCATTCCTTTGATCGATTCCCAATTGTCCACAATTGTGGTATCCTCATCCGTCTTATTTTAAGAAACTTTACTAAAATGTTAGTAAGTATTTACATTTACTTTTAGTTTATGTATTGTGTTGGAGTTTTTTACATAATAAATTTACACAACATTTTAAATAACATGTACCTAACCGATTTCTTAATTTTCAGGTCTGACTACGAATATTCATCCGGTTCGGACTCCCAACTACCGCCGCCGCCTGCGCCTGCGCCGAAGGTGTTGAAAAAGAAGCCTGCGAGCAAGAAGAACTGGCGGAGTCGACCCCAACGCCTACTAGGTAAGATTAACATAATTATCATTAATCTTGTGTGCTTTTGAGAGAAGTTGATAGTGAGACAGTCGTGCCCATCAGTGGAATATAAAATAGGTACTTTAATATCTATCACTTTACTTTTATTTTATTCAAGATAATTTTACGCTATTTGCAAATACAACTTACATTTCCCCTATCTCTACCCTTTTGAGATACATGCATAATTATATGTTATGTTATGTATCTTTATTAATAGTAACAAAAGTAATATAAAATAATGTAATGGGTATAATGAGCGTTCTAATTGGAAATCGTAGCGCACGGCGGTAACACTTGCATCGTTTCAATATAAACATTATTGTTACAGTTCTAAAAAGAAGTCGCGGTCGAGCGCCAACGACGAGGCAGGCGCGACCGCAACGTATTCATCGAGGTATGTAACAAAACCTTATTTTCTACATATTTTGTCTACATTATCAATTTTATAAAGATGTTCAGCGTGTGTAAACATAAAAAACGAAGACAGTTTTTGCTTTTTGTGGTCAGTTACAGCTGCTTTATACCCAGCTAAATCTCATCCTGATAGTTTATCGTCATATCCTAATTTCAAATACGTTTTAAATGTAGAGGATATATCGTTTCCAGTTACTTTTTCACACATAGCTAAATTTAAAATTGACAACCCTCAAATATGTATTTTTGTTTACGGTTTAAAAGATAATAATACAGTTATCGGCCCTCTTTACAAATCTGAACCATTAAATAAAAAAGTAATTCATCTAAAAAAAAAAAATCTACTGTACCTACAGGAAGGTAATATGTCACATTACTGTTTAATCAAGGACTAGTTAGAAGTCAAATTTCTAAACATCATGGTAAATTGTATTTTTGTGAACATTGTATGTTATTTTTCAACTCGACCGATCAGTTAAGTTCTCATAGTTGTGGAGGTGTAGCTACTAAATTAACCCCAAAAGGGTCCTTTATAGAGTACAAAAATTATAACAGAAAAAAAAAAACATTCTTAATGTTTTGTTTTTCTGTTTATTTATCATTTTTCTATGGATTACTGCCCATATTTTTAGAAATGCATCAATATTTTTTCTTTTTCAAGCATTTTGTTCGGTGGGAATATGCTTCCCGTTGTCCGCAACAGGCAAGTGTTTTGGTGGGAACAATATTCCCGTAACCCGTCACGCTTACTATCGTCTGCGGATTGCCAGATACATTATCATCAGAGGATAACCTGGAGTCGGATGAAGAGGAAACTTATAATGCTGCAACGCTTCAAAGAGTATTAGAAGAGACAAGTGATTCGCCAGATTCTCCTGTACCATGTTCACCTAGACATCCAACTTCAGACGAAAGATAAAATAATAAAATAGGAAAAACAACAGTCCAAAGAACCCAAAAAGATGGCACAAAATTGGCCGTTCAATGTCGTTCAATGTGTTCAATGCGATAAAAGAATATACGAAACGAATGGGAGGAGCTGATAAATTTGATCAACTAAAAGCTCCATATTCAGTAGGAAGAAGGAGTAAACGCTGGTGGTTGCGTATCTTTTATTTTTACTTAGATGCCTGCCTGACAAATGCTTTCATTCTTCACTCACTATCCTCCAGGGTGGAAAAGCTAACAAATTTAGAATTTCGAGTAGTCGTTGCTAGAGGACTAATTGGAGGATATAGCAGCCGAAAACGAAAATCCACAAGCATGCCCACATATGTGACGAAAAAATTACGTCTAACTGATTCTGAAAATTACCAGAAAGCTGTGAATGCTGTGCCCATCGAAATTCGCCATCAAAATGTAGGCCATGCCAGGAGATTTGCCTTCATACAGACGCTGCAAACTATGCAGTACGAAAACGAACAATAAACGGAGCAAAATCCAGTGCCTGAAGTGCCGCGTACCATTATGCATTACACCTTGTTTTACCAAATTCCATATTGTAATAATTTAGTCCGGGTATCGTTCTTACTCCTCACGGTTTCCAAAATTTTCCAGTATTGTTACACATTTTCCATGATTGAATATGTTAAATAGACAATAAAAACTTACTAAAACCATTGCCAAAACTGGTTTTACTATTACGGATCCTTATACCTTATAAAGGGTTAAAACAGTTTATTGTTGTGTGAATATACCTACTTTGAATTTGTGAATTGGGCATTCTAGACGAGTTTATTGTTAAAACCCCACACGGAACGGAGTTAGCGCAAGCGAACGAAGTGAAGTTTTGTGTTTTAACGATAAAGTGGTCTAGAATGCCAAGACAAAAATCTAGACTCAAAAAATTGTGATGTGAAATCGACCCGTGCTATACTGTTGAGTGTTGTAGTTGCTAACCGATTGATCGTAATATTAGGAACTAGAATGCCAAGACAAAAATCTAGACACAAAAAATTGTGATGTGAAATCGACTCGTGCTATACTGTTGAGTGTTGTAGTTGCTAACCGATTGATCGTAATATTAGGAACTAGAATGCCAAGACAAAAATCTAGACTCAAAAAATTGTGATGTGAAATCGACTCGTGCTATACTATTGAGTGTTGTAGTTGCTAACCGATTGATCGTAATATTAGGAACTAAAATGCCAAGACAAAAATCTAGACACAAAAAATTGTGATGTGAAATCGACTCGTGCTATACTGTTGAGTGTTGTAGTTGCTAACCGATTGATCGTAATATTAGGAACTAGAATGCCAAGACAAAAATCTAGACTCAAAAAATTGTGATGTGAAATCGACTCGTGCTATACTGGTGAGTGTTGTAGTTGCTAACCGATTGATCGTAATATTAGGAACCACACTCGATGTTATTGTTGCGTGTTATAATGCTGAGGGAGTATTTCTTCCACCCGCATGCATTATGAAAGGTAAGTAAATAAGAAACAAGAGTGAAAGCACAATCCACACTAGCGAAGAACATCCAGTATTAGACATCCCTATTACCAGACTAGAAAAACCGCATTTCCACCCAAATATTTGTAAATTCATTTCGGGATGACATAATTAATTTCTTTAAGCATTTTGTGAGACCCCTTCATGTCCAACATGGAGTTTGGCTTTCCGATTTTTAGTACTTACCTGAACTAACCACATGTTTGCAAGAAATCTTCAAAAGCTCAGCATGTGACTTGGTGGTATTGTTTCAAAAACTGACAATCGAATGATTTTTGTTTTACCTTAGTGAACGTAACATCTCACGCTTTCTTTCGTTTTTGAATTCGCAAATGAGGAATATTTTACAGTAAAGTTATTAAGTTTGTTAGGTTTTTGTTGTAGTCGTGCGTGATATTGTTTGTGGTTTTGATTAAACTACTACTACGTAGTCAACCTAATAAAGCTACTAGCTGGACTTATGACCGGTATAGTCTATCAATAAATAATAATCATACCATCAAAATTCATACAAAGTATTATTTTATGGTATTTTTTTTTCCTAATTTTGTATATGATAGTCATTAACGGTTTGCCTCTTTTGATTATTAAATTGCTGTTTCGGCTCTGTTCAGCTAGTTAACTTAACCTACCATTGTAGTGGTCGGTGATAATAAATGAAATAAAAGGGGACTATATTTTCTATCACCAAAATTTATATTTGTCATCAAGATGTATCACCTAATAAATAGATCTATCGCCACGAAATATTTTCGTTCTCAGATAAACAAAAATTGTTCCCAGGTATGAATTATCAAATTAATGTTAATATATGTGTAAAATAAGAGATCGATAACCAATAAAATTATATTGCATTACATGAATATAAACTTCGTTCTTATAATAACAGTTTTGTTACTTAAATAATAACTCTGTGCTCAGAATGGTAGATCTGTCACCAAATAAATCGATTATCGATCCCTGACTGCGACTCCTTTTTATTTGATATTTTGTCACCAATACAGTAGTAACATTTTATTTCGTTCAGATATTAAATTAATAGTATTCGTTACCAATTTAATACATCAATTTATAATTTTAATGAAAAAATGATCAAAGGGGCGGAGACAAATTGGCGCGCTTTAAAAATTGACCAATCCGGCCTCAACGATGGGTAGTAGGTAACTAGGTTCGATCACACGATGCGCGACGCGGGCGGCGTGCGAGAGAGATGCAAGTTTACTTCATCATTCGCGATTTCACGTTCATTGTTGTAGGTGCATTTTATTATCGTTGTGGATAATTTGTTGTTTTAGTTAATTTCTTAAATGTTTATTTTTGATTATGGCATCAAGTAGTGGTGAAGGTAATGCAAGTCATTCAAAAAGTTTATCGTCGTTTGTCGAGCAATCATTCGTGGAGAAAGTGCCGATATTGGAGTCTGATGAGGAAAATGAGCAAGGTACTGACACTGATGAAGGCACCATACCAAAGAAGAAACGGTCGCAAAGCAAGGATTGGATTTTCGTTAAAAAATTTGAAGACAAACACAGTGCTGAGGAGTATATAAAGGCTGAAAAAATTTGGTCTTTTCTGCGAACGCATGATGTAGAGGAAGGGAGAAAAAAGTACTTTAGATGTAATAAAGTGGTGCGGAAGGGACCACAGTGTTCAGCTCAGTTGTATTTACTCATGTACTCATTCTCGGATGAAGTATTGTTGTTTCGGACAGATTCTGATCATGACCACGATTCAAAAACGCTCGCTTGTTATGGGCTTAGTGACAGAGTAAAGGAAGAAATAAACAAATTATACGACTTACATCTCAAACCAAAAGCCATACTTGCAAATTTGACTAAAATTGATGGTATTAAAGTGCCAAAATTGTCCTAAGTAAGGACGTATTTAATTGACAGACGCCGTTGTAAATACGGACAGCCCACGATCAGCCTAGGCGAATTGGAAGCTTGGCTAAGGTCTCATTCACCAATTCCTGACAACGAACATGAAGTTTATGTTATTGGGTATGAAGTGATTGAAGAAATTCTAGATTTGTACTATCAACAAAATATTTGCTGCAAAAAGCACGTGACGTAAAAGTTATTCATGCTGATGCTACATACAAGTTGGTGTGGCAAGGATTCCCCGTTCTTGTCGTTGGAAGTACAGACAAAAATAAACGATTTCATCCATTCGGGCTTGGGGTTGCCACTAATGAGGCAAAAGAAGACTTTAAGTTGTTGTTCGATGCCATCAAGACTAATATCTTTAACTTGTACTCACAAACCTTCAAACCAGAAGTTCTAGTATGTGACGCAGCGAAAGCAATACAAAATGCATTTATAGAGGTATTTGGTGAAGATGTCACAATTCGAATGTGTTGGGCACATGCTAAAAAAGAAATTCAAGCTCATGTAGAGAAAGATACGCGAAAAAATGTTCACAAAGATTTGTTGACAGATGTGGATTCTCTCCAAGCAGTGACTGATTCAGAAACGTTCGAGTTAGCTTCACAAGCATTCTTGAAGAAATGGGAGGATGAGACAACTTTCATCCAGTATTTTAAGGAGCAATGGCTCATACAAAACCGTAACTGGTATTTGGGCGCTCACGTGGGTTCACCAGCGACTAATAATGCACTAGAATCACATAACCGAGTAATCAAAGATGAATACACGCTCCGTGAACGTTTGCCACTGTCTCGTTTTTTGACAGTTGCTTCAGAGTTTGTAAATGGATGGTCGTTAGCTGTCGATGAAGTATTTGCGACATTACCAACTATGACTCTGAAAGACTGGACAGAAGCCTACCAATGGGCTAAGTTGCCTAAAGAAGTAATACTGACGTATAGTGACGATGCTTTTAAACACTACGAAGTACCGGCTGGTAAGGCAAACAAAATACAAAACTTTGAAAATACATGGACTGATTTTGATGAATACAAAGTCCAATGGTTCAGCAAATGGAGAGTGGATCTACCGCACAATATTGATTGGATGCATGGGAAATGCAACTGCCCTGCGTTTTACAAGAAATATATGTGCAAACATATTATCGGATTAGCCATACGCTTAAAGCTGGCCAACCCCCCACCAGAAGCAAAAAATGTGCTTATCGGCCAGAAAAGAAAAAGGGGACGCCCTTCGAAATCCAAACCAGCGCTGATTATTCAGTGATTATTGTTTTTTAAGAATAAATATTGATTATTTTAACTTTAATTAAGTGTTTTATCTACTATTCTGCTAGCCATAAGCCAGCTATTTTAAACCAGCGCTGATTGTTCAGTGGTAATTATTTTAAACAATAAATATTGATTTTATTGACTTTAATTGTTTTATTTACTACTCTGCTAAATATAATTTATACTACCAGTGGAAATTTAGAACCTTGGGAGTCTAGTTAAGTAGCAGAATCTTTTGGTTGAAACGATGATGACAATCCTAATTTTTTATTTGAACTTAATGCAATTTTCTAGTAACATAATATGATTTATTGGTAATCTCTTTAAATTAGTTTGTTTAAATACTTATTAGGACACACCTATTATAATACATACAAAAACATTTATTTGGTACTAGACCTTATATCTCAGGATTTTAGGTGATTTATTGTGGAACTGATTTTGCATTGTTTGGTGACTACATTTTGGTGACAGATCTACTATTTTGAGGACAAACCCTATTATTTAAGAAACACAAAACTAATTAAATTGGTGATAGCTTAAATGATACCCGAAATAAAATAAATAATTAATGTTGGAACTTAAGAATTAAAGTAAAGTGATTAAGATACATAAATATTTATAACTGAATTAATTAGTGAAAGTGAGTGATTCCTCAAAAAAATGGCCAAAAAGCCTTCGGACATATGGGAGCATATAAAATCGACGGACAAATTGTCCGTTATATGTAATTTGTGCTCAATATCATTTAATTTTTTTGGCAACACAAGTAACCTTCGTGATCATTTAAAAAGAAAACACATTGAAACAGTGGCCACCATACCAAGTACGACTGAATGATCCAAATTCATTCGAATGTATCGGATTTATTCGAATGTTTTTTTCCATTCGAATAGCCCTTGCCCGCAATCGAATAATTCGAATACACGTCCATTCGAATATATCATTCACATTCGCCCACTACGGACGATGAAAGTATCGAAGAATTGGCTAGCACAATGGACCGAAGACACCATCACACAGTCAGAACTAAACCATTTACTTGGAAAGTTATTGCTAAACATATCGGAACGAAACGACTGTATTACCATATCATTTATATCTCAACCTCCCGCCCCCGCTGCCGTCGACTCCCGCGCTCAGCGCTAGATTACCTACTTTCGTCCTGCGCAATTTTATGAACGGCCTCTTAATAATTAAATATTTGATTGTGTTAAAAACACATACGCAAACAAATCAGTAAGAGATCATGCGTTGTATGTTTTGATGAAATGAGTATGATAATCGATTAAAAATATTTGAACAAATTCAACTTTTCTATTTCACTTTAACTTTTCCTCTTCATTCTTGTTTGTGATAAATAGGAAGTATAGTCGAGTCTGTGATTAATACATTATTTGATTGAAGGTTTGCAATCAAAAATCATACTTTGTAATGAAGCAGCGTTATTTTTACACAAAGGTGATGAGAGAGAGTTGGCTGTTCCAATCTTACTTGGGATTGTAATTTATATCAATGCAAACGTCACTTCTATCACCAACATCTCTCACGCGATTGGTAACTTTGAACACCAAAGGAAAGTGTTCTATATACGGTCTCCAAGCCACCCAGTACTGTGCTCGCTATTGAGCAACTACGACAAGTTGTAGTGCTTTTGGCTAAAGCCAACACCCCGCGTGAGTTAGGGAATCTACTTCCTCATCATCATGATGTCAACTTTACATGTAAGAACTAAGCGAAGCTAGATTAAGAATTTGTATGTTGTTGCGATAACCTTGTTTAAGATTTTAGATGTAAACAATTTATTATTGCATTAGGTTATTATATAAACATAAGTAACTAGCTCTAAGATGTTCTTTACACTACGTTCTCTTGAATAAACCTATCGTATCTCCCGGAGTCTGTGTCTCAATTATCAACACCTTAATTGGCGCAGCCTGTTGAGCCGTTCCAGTAAAATCCGTCGTCGTGGTCGTGGTCGTAACGCTACCCGCCAGGTAGAAGAAATTTTGTAGACGCCCTGACGATGCAGGAGATGCCGACGAAACAGAGTTACGTGTGTTTTGAAGCTTCGGGAACTGACAACGAACCTTATAAATTTATTGAGGTGATAACACGACGCAGCTTCGAGACGCAACATCAAGAGTAACCAGAGTGAAGATCCACGGAATGGGCATCAGGAGTACGTGGGTTATGTGAGTAGTATTTTGCCACTCTTCCCTCCCCGTCCCTTTCCGTTTAGTAGGGTAACGTAATATATCGTGAGAGAGAAACTCCGCTTTCAAAACTATATAATACACAACTTAAATCCATTTTATTACCACATAAGACACTCCGCTGAACTGGTAATTTATTTGATATATCTTCATATTTGTATTTATAAGTGTTAATTGTGTGTGCAAAAATAAATAAACATTCATAGGAATTAATTGTAGGGATAGGATTGATTAAGCAAACTTGTAGGGAACTGTATTATACTGTATACAAGGACACCTCGCTTTGGTACTGTATAATACACAAAAATAATCCATTCCATTACTACGAAAGACAACCGCGCTTGACTGGTAATTTAATAGAAAACGTAGAAATTCATAGGGACCGTATCATATTGAATAAAAGGACACCTCGCTTTTTGTTCTCTATAATACACAATAAAAATCAATTTTGTTGCCACGAAAGACACCTCCCTCGATTGGTAACTTAATCGATATAACTTATAAATAAATAAATAAGGAACAAATCAATAAAAAAAATATATATTTAGGGCCTTAGTATTATATACAAGGTGTCCAAAAAGAGTATCAGGTATTTGTTTTCGCGCCATATTTGAAACGGGGCGTTTAAAGGGAGCGGGGAGGGGTTCGTGGCGTCCGCCATTTTGTGGAGTTTTAGTCACGATGGAACAGTACTCAGGGACGCATCGCGCATTTTGCGTACGACCGTATTATCGTAATGGTGATTCAATAGTGACCGCTCAACGTCTCTATCGTGCGGAATATCGTACACGCCACGCGCCAAGTGACGATAGCATTAGGAAATGGATCAGGATGTTCGAGAATACAGGTGCGACAGTTAAAATTCAAAATTCTGGTCGTCCTCGTTCAGTTCGCGATGAAGAAACAATTGAAGAAGTTGAGGCGTCGGTTCGTCAAAATCCGTCTTTATCCATCCGAAAGCGAAACCAAGCGTTGAACATCAAAAAATCGTCTTTACATTCGATTTTAAAGAAAGACTTACATCTTAAAGCCTATAAAATTCAATTGGTTCAAGAAATGAAGGATACGGACTATGCTAATCGACTGAATTTTGCGAACGAAATGCTGCAGCGATTTAACAACTTTAACAACATACTGATCAGTGACGAAGCAAATTTTCACCTGAATGGTCATGTCAATAAGCAGAATTGTCGGTACTGGGCAGTGGAGAATCCGAGACGAAATCATGAACGACCCCTGCATAGCCCAAAGGTCGTTGTTTGGGCCGCTATGTCTGCTAAAGGCATAATTGGTCTTTATTTTCATGAAGATCAACGAGGCCGAGCAATTAATGTGAATAGTGACTGTTATTGCGATATGTTGCGAAATTTTTTGGTCCCAGAGTTGCAGGAGTTTGCAGGTTTCAAATCAAGAACGTGGTTCCAGCAAGATGGGGCCACTTGCCATACCTCAAATGACTCAATGGAAGTTGTTAACTAATTATTCCCTAATAAAGTCATTTCCCATATTCAAAACACTGCAACCACATAAGTTTTATATGTATGATGTGGATCGGAAGTATGACTGATTGATAGGAAGTGATTTACTCAAGCAAATACTCGTCAATACTTAAATACTTGTACTCGTACAAGCAAAAATCGATATGGAAAATCAAAAAGATAATAACCAAAGATACAGAGATCGAAATAATATAATATATAATCCCCCAGTAAGGGAGGTTATAAAATTACATCCGCGAAGTGAGCCTAGAGTAAAAAAAACTACATGTCAATTTGTTAATTGGAGTAGCCACCAATTTCAACCAGATGTTTGAATGCCAGAAGCGATTGTGCGATGCAAGCAACAACGGTAATTCAAAATTGCACCGATGACGAAGTATTATTAATGTTGAGTAAGAGAATTGAAGTCGAACCGTATGATTATGAAAATAATTTATATATAAACAAATTGAATGTAGAGCACAGTGAAGGACTCGGTAATATATGATGTGAATGAAAGGGTTGAAAAATTATTTACAAAAATTGCGAGTAGAACATATGAATGACGAAGAAAAAGAGATGATTTTAAAACTGTGTGCGGAATATAAGGATGTGTTTTATTGTGAGGATATACCTTTTTCTTTTACGAATGACGTAAAGCACATGATTAGAACGACTCGGGAAGATCTTATCAACGTAAAATGTTACCGATTACCACCACTTCAAACAGAGGAAATCGAAAAACAAGTAGATAAAATGCTTCGTGACAACATTACCAGAGAATCAAACTCTCCTTGGTGCGCCCCTGTACATTTAGTTAGAAAGAAACCAGATGCTTCGGGACAAATAAAGTGGAGAATAGTGGTTGATTTCAGGAAATTAAATGAAATTACAGTAGATAGATACCCATTACTCATTATAAACGATTTATTTGATAAATTAGGTAAAAGTACATACTTTACCACCCTCGATTTGACAAGCGGGTATTACCAAATACAGGTAGATGAACAGGACAAATCGAAAACTGCTTTTAGGACCTCATCAGTGTTGTTTGAGTTTAACATGATGCCTTTATGATTAGAAACGGCTCCTGCAACTTTTCAACGAGCTATAAATAACGTTTTAAGAGGGCTGAATGGATTACATTGCCTTGTTTATTTAGATGATGTAATAATCTTCTCAAATAACCTGAACGAACATCTTTTAAAACTTAAAAATATATTTGAGCGATTCAGAGAATATAATTTAAAAGTGCAACATGACACGTCCGAATTTTTGCGTAAGGAAGTTATTTATCTGGGGGGTTTATTCCCATTGGCCACCACCCTGTTTACCACCACTGGTGGCCCGTGACACACGACATTAAATATTTTCCCATCCGCCACCAGTGGTGGTCTACGGGAACAATCTTTTTAGGGTATACCCATTGGCCACCACTCTTGGCCACCACTGGTGGCTAGTGACACTACATTAAATTACATTCCCATTGGCCACCTTGATAACTGAGATATATTATTAATTATTTAGTATTACTAATATATAAAAAAAACAAATATTCTTGTTTTAAAATAACATTTATATTATTAATTATTAGCACAGTTTGAATCAAATTATAATTAAATATAGTATTGTAAATATTGCTATAAACAAAAAGTTAAAAAATATATTCATTGTTACTACACTCTGACTATTAGGAACTTTCTATTGCTGATTATTGTTTAAATTTGTATGTAGATGAAACATAGATAAGTATAAAACAATTGTTGTAAAACATGTGATTTAAACTGTGATGATAACAATTTTAAATTGGTCCTATTTACAAATCAATGTATGTATTATAATTCAATTTTATTTTAATTTTTAAAAGTCTATTCGTTGTTGATTCTGTGACTATTAAGAACTATCTATTATTGATTATTGTTTAAATTTGTATGTACATGAAACATAGATAAGTATCAAATAATTGTTGTAAAACATGTGATTTAAGCTGTGATAGTAATAATTTTAATTTGGTCCTATTTACAAATCATTGTATCATACATGTGATTTAAGCTGTGATAATAATAATTTTAATTTGGTTCTATTTACAAATCATTGTATCATACATGTTACGTAACCGGTACCTTCGCCCGCCTGCTCACACCCATACGCCGTGACCAGCGTCGTTCCACGAGTTCAAGTCAGCGTAATTAATGGAACAGCCAGCCTGCTGAGCCAGCGCCCGAACGCGATGCGCTGACGTCAATCACGCCACCAAATTGTGACCTCGATTTAGCCATAATGTAAAATAGTTTTTAAGTAAAATTCAGTGTAGTCCTAACTTCGGACTCATTCGCACCTAGGTTAGTTAGGTTTAGCTGTAAATTTAAAATATAATTTCATTCTAAGTGATTCTAGTTTCTCTTCTTCACCCTCCGTCTGTCGCTCACATAATTTACATTATTATTTTTTAACTTTTTGTTTATAGCAATATTTACAATACTATATTTAATTATAATTTGATTCAAACTGTGCTAATAATTAATAATATAAATGTTATTTTAAAACAAGAATATTTGTTTTTTTAATATATTAGTAATACTAAATAATTAATAATATATCTCAGTTATCAAGGTGGCCAATGGGAATGTAATTTAATGTAGTGTCACTAGCCACCAGTGGTGGCCAAGAGTGGTGGCCAATGGGTATACCCTAAAAAGATTGTTCCCGTAGACCACCACTGGTGGCGGATGGGAAAATATTTAATGTCGTGTGTCACGGGCCACCAGTGGTGGTAAACAGGGTGGTGGCCAATGGGAATAAACCATCTGGGGCACACTTTGACTAATGAAGGTCTTAAACCGAATAGCAATAAAATTAAGGATATTCTAAACTATCCCATTCCGAAAAATGTAACGGAAATAAAAAGTTTTATAGGTTTGATGGGATATTTTAGGAGGTTCATTAAAGATTTTGCTAATATTACAAAACCACTGTCAGCTCGCTTGAAGAAAAACACACCGTTTAAAATAACGGATGAATTCAAAAAATCATTTGAAACCTGTACGTTTGACGTGGTGCCAAAAAGTATCGAAATCATTCACGATACAATAGACACAAAACCAAAGCAAATTTTAGTTTATAGATGGTATAAAAACGACATTTGCGAAAACGATAGATCTGAAGACAACATGCAAATAAAGAGAGATATTTTTACCGTTAGGGAACCTGACTTTGATAAAAGAATTTCTTAAAAGACATATTGACATATCAAACCGATATTATTTGTGGTTCGAAGAAGATTAGTTTAGGACAGACTTCACGAAAGTTATTAGGAAGCTGTATAGAGGTGGAATAAAAAACTTTATTGAGTGTACAGAAAGAATAACAACAACACAACACAGATAAGGACGATCAAAGAAATCTTACTCTAAAGTTCTAAACTAACGCAAAGGTACAAATTGATACAAAGGCATTAATGAGACGTATAAGCTTAGGCGTTACTATTATTGGCAGAATATGAGAGGAACGATAGCTAAAATAATAAATTCATGCGAGGAGTGTAAAAGAATGATATACGAACGGAATCCTGTGAAACCGCACATTCAACTTACTCAAACGCAAAAAAATGCCGTTCCGAGGAAGTTAATATGGACTTATTATATATAGAAAATAATTATTATTTAACTACAGTAGACGCCTTTAGTAAATTAGGTCAGGCAATACATATCTCTAATAGGAGTACCCCAGAAGTCGTTCAAGCGCTTATTAAGTACTTTAGTATGTATGGTAAGCCGACCAAAATAAATAGCGACCCAGGAGCACAGTTCAAAAACGACCTCATAAAGGAGCTTCTATTGCTTTATAAAATCGAACATCATATCGGTACTCGTAGAAAGATTCCATTCAACAATAATAGAAGTTTATAGGTAGGCCAAGAACGAGAATAATAATTTATGTGCGACATTTGTATTGTCATACGCTATTATGGCCTATAATAACTCCATACATAGTGCTAAAGACTGCACTCCTTTCGAGGTTGCTTTTGGACATACTGACTTGGGTGGGTTCCGTCTTCGATATAGATCGTGATATACATCTCAAGCAACCGGCAAAGGCTCAAGTACTCGTATGAACATATAGCAGATAAATTAATTGACCAAAAAATTAAAATTAGGGAAAGAAAAGGAGGAGAAATGTTACCTAATGTTCAGGTTGGTGACACAATGTCCGCAAAGGATACTAGGACTAGAAAAGCAAAACATTTACCACGTTACGAAAAAGTAGTAGTTACAGGCGAAAAACAACGCAACATTGTCCCTGTAAAAATGAAAAATAGAGACACAAGGGTTGCAATTAAAAATATGAAACGTCCTCAACAGGTGGTGGATAATGATCCTGGCCCAAGCACCTATGGGAAGAGGATTAGAGATAAACAGAATGAAGCCCAACCAGGGCCTAGCGGCTGTCAACGTAGGGAAAGCGACGATGAAGAACGGCAAATGGGAGATAATTAACATTGTCGATTTAGAATCATTGTATCAGCAATTTAGTCTTACAAAATAATGACTGTAAGAAGGAAATAGTAGGGATAGAAAAACAGGTAGATTTTATGATGAATTTAGTACAAGATATGTTTCATCAAGTAACTGAGGGACCTTCCCCCCGTCCGCGCGGCGCCGTCCTATTTGCAATATGGCGCGGTTAATGTTGACTGAGTAAAACCTGCTCTCGTTTAAATATTTTGTATTTTTGTTATCCTTCAGAAATAATTATTACACGTGAGCTACATTGTGACAATTTCTGTCTGTGAAGATGTGAGAATAAATTAAACCTCTGAACACTGAACTATTGTGTAATTATTGACCATCATCGTCGGCGTAATTACTGCAAATATTATTACAAAAAGCAAAGAGGGATTTCGTGCCAACCAGCACGGATCCCCATAACTTCGCTCCTGTGGCACATTTCTCATCTCATTCTCATAAATACCTCTAGGAAGTATAGTTGATTCTGTGATTAATACATTATTTGATAGGAGGTTTGTAACCAAAAAATATAGTTTGCAATGAAGGTGCTTGGAGCGTAATAATACAACTCTGCATTTATTTTTACAAATCTGTGCTGAGAGAAAGTTGTTGGCTTTAAAAATCTGTAAAGGATATAGCAAAATATTTAGAAACTGCAAGTAAATTGTATCATGGTCGCATAATGCTTAGTAAATAACAAGAAATTTTCCAATAATTCGGTAGTTTAAGAAGAATGACATCTTCTTTGGTTTTGAGGTTTCATGAGGCGGCATAAAGAGTTATCCCAAAAAAAAAACTTGAGGCCACAAGGCTCTCACGAGCTACCAGCTTTTTTCACCAACATGAAAAAAGTGTTTAACCCTCTCCAGTTTCCCCTATCTAAAACCTACCTGAATTAATAATGAAATATTTGATTGTATTAAACACACTCGCAAACAAACCAGTAAGAGATCATGTGTTGTATGTTTTGATGAAATGAGTATAATGATCGATGTAAAATAATGCCATGCATTATTTTGATGTGATACCTATCTATTGATTTCACTTTAGATGTGAGTCGATTTGAGTTAAATTATTTCAATAAAAAAACGAGTATAATATTGTGGTATGTATATTCGGAATGACCTATTCGAGCAAACATTTTAAAAATATAAACAAACATTGAAAAGGGCACAGTATATTCGAAATGCAGCAATAATCTAAATACCTTTCAGGACGGTTGGTTAATAGATTTATTACAATTGTTGATTAATTAAGACTTTTTTATTTTTTAGAACAGATGTCGGGGTCGAAGCCAAGGGGACCCGCCAGCAGTGGACCGGGGACGCGAGCGCGCCATCGCTGATATTAAAAGACGGCTATGGCGCTCGGCGATAGTCCGGCCGAAGGTGGAGGAGCGGCGCGCGCCCCTATCCGCCTCCGAAGCTGCAGCAGCCCAAGACCGCTGGCGGCCCGGCTATTAGGAAAATTGAATCCTGAGAATTGGAAATATCCCAATTTGATGGATAACAAAGAGACAAAATGTGCATTCGATTTTTTATTTTATCTACTTCATTATTGTGGCACTCAGTTCATCATTAAAAACTGTTGAATAAATAAATAATGTTGAGTAAATAGGAAGTACTTATAATTGATTCTGTGATTAATAAATTACTCGACCAGATATAACTAACATAGTAAATTCCTTAAGCAGATATAATAATGAACCTACAGCTGAGCATTGGGTAGCTTTGAAACGTGTTATAAGGTATCTATCTGAAAGCAACAATCGACTTAAAACTAACCTACAGAAAGAACAATGAAAATATGTCTGGCTATTGCGATTCAGACTGGGGAAATGACATTGAAAATCGAAGGTCCTGCACTGGATATATATTTTTATTTCAGGGTGCAGCAATAAGTTGGAGCTCAAAAAAGCAACAGACCATAGCCTTATCAACTACAGAGGCTGAATACATGTCATTGACCTCTGCCATACAGGAAGCTCTGTGGTTGAAGCAGCTTCAAGACGAATTTCAACCTGAACTTAAAGGTACACCTATTATTATTTTTTGCGATAATCAGAGCGCTATTAGTCTTTCAGGTAATGCTGTATACCAAGCACGCAGTAAGCACATCGACGTCCGCTACCATTTTGTGCGTGAAAAGATTGCAGCCAACATTATCAACGTTCGGTACAGATGTACTCGAGACATGGTAGCTGACATCCTTACAAAAGGATTACACCGACCGAAGCACGAAGATTTCACCACAGCAATGGGGTTGACTTTAATGCGTCTGCGTCCAGGAGAGGATGATGGAAATATGAACGCCTGCCGCTAATGTTGGAGCAACGCAGCGTGTAGATGTTTTATGTTGCGGGGCTCTTATACTCGTACATCTCCGGTGCAAAAGAATATGTCATTCATTTGTTTTCATTAGTAAAATAAAAAGTATAACGAACATTCGTCTCGCCTTACTTATTTCTACACAATCCCACTTAAAGAATTAATCTTTACAAGACTAAAATCACCAGCTCCAGAGACCAATGGATGTGTTTGATCAGAGCTGCGAGGAACCTGAGACTGCCCTCAAGCGAACCACCGTGCGCGACGCGCATAAACAAATCTCGGACTTTAACCACGAGCTCTTTTCTAGACATAAAATTAAAAAAGATAAATTCTAGACTCGACGAACTATCATATTACACTACGAACAAACGCGTAAAACGAGAATTGTTAGACGGATTAAGCTCTCTGCTGAAATGGTTAATCGGTACACCAGATGCAAAACACTACGATGAATGCATAACTCTCCTAGAAAAACAGCAAACCGACACTTCCGACATTTTAAAACAACAAATCCAAATAGTCTCCTCAACTATTTCAAACTTCAACGAATCTATATTCAAAATATGGTGAACATTTTATGAATGAAAACCTTAATAGAATTAGCACATATCTTAATCGAACCAATAAAATAATTTTCGATCTAAAATTAAGCGAAGACATCTCAGCCATAGCTATTCAAATTTTGGAAGCAGTGATATCACTGGAGCAAGAATTAGACGACATAACGACAAGCATTATTTTTATCAAATCAGGCATAATCTATCCATCAATTATTAATTGATCGGTTATATCAAGAATTACTAACATCAAGCCATGTCAGATCAGATAAGAACCTAGTTTCATCCCTTACCCCGTCCAATATTCACAACATCTTAGAATCCGCTGTTGGCGCGCGCTATTCTTACCTATGAGCAGTTATCTACCGTACTTACTCAGATTGAAGCCGTACTTAATTCTAGACCGCTTCTTCCTATATCATCAGACGTCAGTGACTTTAGTTATATCACACCAGGGCATTTTTGATAGGTTCTGCTTTAACGACCTTTCCTGAAGCAGACACGTCTCAAATACCTACTAATAGACTGAAATTCTGGGAACAGTGTAACCAAATCAGGGATTGTTTTTGGAAGAATTGGCACAGGTATTACTTGAATGGTTTGCAAAGTCCTCCCAAGTGGCGCGATGATCTCCCCAACGTTAATGTTGGAGCATTAGTTATTTTAAGAGAACCTAACTTACCTCCACTCCTTTGGCCTATGGCTAGAATTATAAAGACTTACCTAGGTAACGACGGAAAGGTACGGGTGGTATGTTCCTTGATATACTTTTAAGTTTTTTATTAGTATAAGACATAGAATATGGTTGGTGTTATGTTCTTATAACTTCTAAGTTATTATAATTTAAGCTTTTTTCTTAACATACTTAATATATTTTCTTTGATAATAATTTTCAAGTTTCTTAGTTGATATCATAAAACATTTATTTAACTAATATTTCCATTCCAAATTTGGTTTGTATAAGTAACATGTTTTGTTCTTTAATTTGCATAACACGATAATAGTTTTTGCAACATTTGTAAATTCTTTGTTGTTCTTTAAAGACAAGTGTCGCGGGCGCAGCATGTTGGCAACACCAACTAAAATACTTTTTTGTGTATAATTTTTAATCTGTCACTTTCTCTCGCTCTGTGTAACAAGCACCCACGCATTACTAATAAATCTATAAATCTCAAGTTGGGCGTTTAATTGGAAGACCAGACCTCAACATCCGCTACTATAACCTCTTATATATATGAATAAATTAGTATAATGTACTCGATTTTCCTGTACTCGATTTTCCCCTCATAAGTTAATAAATAATAATGTTTGAGGTCCTTGACCCTAAATTGCACTACCTATTCCGATCATTGCTCATAATTCAAACGGATTCCTGCATAAAAGTGTATCAGGAGAAATATGTTGAATAAATCCCATACCGGGCTGTAGGGGAGAATCTGGAGAGACCTGGAGAAGGTCATAGATGTGACGAAAGGATATCAAAACCTAATTGGTTCACTGATGTACCTTTCTGTCTGCACGACGCCGGACATTGCACATGCGGTAAATCATTTAGAGTCATTCGGGGTAACTGAGCCCAGTGGGTAAGTGAGCGCAGTGCCTGTTTTTAGAAAACGAGGCGCGGGACGCGGGGGGTCCTTTTGACCAATAGGATGTGCAAGCGATGCGAGTTAGTCGCAACACGTTTTTGCGCCGTGCTACGCGTCACTATGTAATTATACTCACTCCTTGTCCGAGACGATATTTACAGTGTAGTCTACGTCTTGTGCTCGGCATCATCACAATTTTCAAAGCTCCAAATCCAAAAGAAAAAAACATCAACCCATTTCTGAACGCACCTGTCAACTAACGTCATTACGGTTTTTGTGCAGCGGCGTTGTCACTACGTTTCCGCAAACAAAAATATTATTTGTTGTTTTAAAGTAAATTGTAAACAAAAATGTTTATAGTGGTACATAAAACAATGTATTTATTTGATAGCAAGTGTTTACCACTTGATCAGTGGTGTAAAGGTTGGATATAACAAAAAACATTCGTAAGGAGACGAAGGTCAGGAATATTATTGTTCTTCTTGTAGAATAAACCCGGATTAAATAGGTAAGTCATAAATATACCTAATCAGAGTAAAAAAGCATGTTAAAACTAATAGCCCATAAGTATATTCTTTAGGGGCCAAAAGTATTTCTCCATTTTTGGTATTGGAGGTTATGTGTGATGCAAGCGCATAAATCATAAAAATTTTTTTCGTCCGTTCAAAAAAAAAAAAAAAAAGAAAGAAGAAATCATTGACAAAAAAGTGGTGGTGTAAAGCCATCGATTAAATCGATTACGGTTATTTATTTTCTTTTTTTTCTCTTAAACACCGGCTTCCGGTTACCGCGTTTTTGGTTGTCAAAGTGAAAATTTTCTTCACGTTGGTTCGCGATTTCGCATTCAAGACTGTTATTCAAGATTGTTACTGCAAATAAAGGAATTGCCCATAAGATAAGATGGGGAAAAGGAAGAATACCGAAGACGATGCTGAACGCATAAAAAGAAAGTTGAAGAAATGGCAAAAACGGCTCAAGAAGACTGAAGAGAACGCGGGTTCCACCGATTCCGCAGAGGGGACCCCGCCAAGACCCGTACCTGACGACCTGGAAGGCGTTATTGAAGATAATGAGACTGCAGTCACGATTCCAGGTGAGTTGATAACTCACTCTACTTAGGGGAAACTTCTAACGATTGGGTGTTTATTATTAGTACCTACCCCACCAACAGGGTGGCCCTTGTAAAACAAGAATATACCTATTTCTCAGTTCCATACCTAGAGCTATCACGTAGAGGATAGACAATGGACTTGGTGGTATAAACAAACTTAGAAGCTACTAATAGAAGGGTCGACAGGCTAAGCGCTGATTTACCTTTTCCTCATTTCCATACACGTTATAGAGCTATCACTTAGAGGATAGACAATGGACTTGATGGTATAAATACAACGTAGAAGCTACCAATAGAAGGGTCGCCTCCGCTAAGCGCTGATATACCAATTTCTCATTTCCATACCTAGAGCTATCACTTAGAGGATAGACAATGGACTTGAGGGTATAAATAAAACCTAAAAGATACCAATAGGAAGGTCGCCATTGTTGAGCGTGATATACCTATTTCTCACTTCCATACTTAGAGCTATCACTTAGAGGATAGACAATGGACTTGACGGTATTAACACAACATAAGAGCTAACGATAGAAGGATCGACATTGCTATGCGCTGATATACCCATTTCCCACTTCCATACCTAGAGCTATCACTCAGAGGATAGACAATGGATTTGTTGGGAACTGCTGAGCATATACATTGAAAAAACCTTATTACAAATTTAACACATTAAATATATAATTACAGATGTGGAAGAAGCCCCAGAAGAGCTTCTCTTAGCGCTTGGGCCCGAAGGAGGAGACACTAGTGAGACAGGGGAACCAATACTACAAACATTGGCTTCAAGATGGCAGAACATCATGAGAGATGGACTAAACAAGGAGACAAAAGAACAAATAATCAAAAAATATCCAGCTCCCCTAAACTTTGCTATTACTGCTCCGGCTCTTAATCCTGAAATTAAGGCTACATTATCGGATTCTGCCTTGAAAAGAGACAACAGGATAATTTGGAGACAAAACCAAATGACTAAGGTACTATCCGCAATAGGAAGACCCCTTACTAATATTATGAAAGGAAGTATAAACTCCAAGGAACTAGTAGAACAGCTTAATAATGCTGCAAAGTTGGCGGCAGACCTATTTTACCAAGATACCATTGCAAGGAAATATTTTGCCCTGTCGACTACCACAACAGTAGTAAGAGAGGCAATTAAAAAGGAAAAAGCTGATGAACTGCTTTTTGGACAATCCTGCGCAGAAAAAATAAGGTCTGCACAGTCCATCCAAAGAACCGGAGCGCAGATTAAACAAAAACAGAAAAACTTCAAAAGCCCGCTGCAGTCACAGCAGACATCTCGCAGCGGGCCTTACCAGCAGCCTCGTTACAGGACGAATCAGCAGTCTCACAGACAACCAGGGAGACCACAACAGAGGCAGCAGTACAAGAAGAAGGGTCAGCAGAGGAAGCGGTCTTCACAACGCAACCAACAGCAACGGAATTAGAGGTACATGCTGGAAAAACAAAATCCCATCTTCTTAATTGGTTAAAGATCACAAGTGACCCTATCATTTTAAGCTGGATCAAGGGATATAATATACCTTTCGTTGACATCCCACCTTCAAACCAAGTGTGCCATCAAAATTGGTCTATAAATGAAAAGCTAGTGATTCAGGCAGAAATTAAGAATCTGGTTGCATTAGGCGCAGTTTCTGAATGTGCCTATAATAATAATCAATATGTATCCCCAATCTTTGTAGTACCAAAACCTAATGGTGCTCATAGATTTATACTTAATCTGAAGGGCTTGAACAGGTACATCAATACTAATCATTTTAAATTAGAAGACATTAGGACAGCTTGTAAATTGATTTCACAAGATAGCTACATGGCAAAAATTGACTTAAAAGATGCTTATTTCTCTATACCTATATCAAAAAACTCAAAAAAATATTTAAGATTTTACTTTGAAGGAAAATTATACGAGTTCAACTGTTTGCCCTTCGGCTTATGTACAGCCCCACTAGTATTTACAAAGATCATGAAACCCATCGTAACTTACCTGAGGAGAAATAACATAATTATGACTTTTTATCTAGATGACAGTTTATATGTTGAAAATTCAAAAGATTTATGTGAGGAGAATGTATACCTTGCTTGCAATCTATTTCAGGACCTGGGGTTTGTAGTTAATCTAGAAAAGAGTATCTTATCTCCTGCTAGAACCTGTAATTATTTGGGCTTTACCTTGGATTCCAAAGATCTTACAATTTCAGTTCCTAAAGAAAAACAAAGTTCAATTTTAGATAAATTGCATAAATTCAAATATAAAGGTTCTTGTTCCATTAGAGAGTTCTCTCGACTCGTAGGTTCATTAACTGCAATCTGTCCGGCAATTCCATATGGATGGGTGTATACAAAATTGCTTGAGAGAGAAAAATATCTGGCTTTACTTAATGCTGAAGATGATTATGACAAAAACATGTCCCTACCAGACATTATATACCCTGAACTACAGTGGTGGATAAGTAATATTAATAAAAAGAACCCTTTCAAACAAAACGATTTTCTCTTAGAAATTCATACTGATGCTTCACTTACAGGGTGGGGAGCAGTTTGTAACAGAGAAAAAGCTTCGGGGTCTTGGTCTTCCAGCGAAATACAATTTCATATTAATTATCTTGAACTAAAGGCGGCTTTTCTGGGTCTTCAGTGCTTTGCTAGTAATCATAAAAACTGCGAAATACTTCTTAGAGTCGATAATACTACTGCAGTAGCATACATCAATAAAATGGGGGGTGTTCAGTATAAGCACTTAAACGAGATTACTAGAGAGATATGGCAATGGTGTGAATGTAGAAATATTTGGATCTTTGCGTCATATATTAATACCATTGACAACTTTGAGGCAGACGCAGAATCAAGAAAAACAAACATAGAGTGGGAACTTTCTCAGACTTGTTTTATAAAGATTGTAGAAATATTTGGAGACCCAGAAATAGATTTATTTGCATCTAGGATAAATAAAAAATGCGAAAAATTCGTTTCCTGGAGGAGAGATCCTGAAGCCACATATATAGACGCTTTTACTATTAACTGGAATAAATATTTTTTCTATAGCTTCCCACCATTTTCTCTAGTCTTAAGATGTATAAAAAAAATCAAGTGGGATAGGGCAGAAGGTATCTTAGTCTTCCCTTATTGGCCATCTCAACCATGGTTTCCTCTTATAGAACCAATGTTAATTGGAGAATTGATTATATTTAAGCCTAATGAGTCTCTTTTGACTTCACCCTACAGGGAGTGCCACCCGCTACATCAGCAGCTTACCCTGGCTGCAGGATTGCTGTCAGCGAGGCGTTCATAAGGCGCGGCACGCCAAATTCAGCGCTTAACATCATGTTGAAATCCTTATCATGTAACACGTTGAAGCAGTATAACTCATCCTTAAAGTTATGGTGGTCATTTTGTTATAAATACAAAGTTGATCCCTATCAAGGATCTGTTCCCTTTATATTAAAGTTCCTTAGCGAATGCTTTCAAAGAGGGTCATCATATGGCTCTTTAAATACTACTAGATCCGCCCTCTCCCTGGTAGTGGGTCCAAAAGTCGGCACGGATGATCGCATAAAACGATTTTTTAAGGGGCTATTTAGAATAAATCCACCTAAACCAAAGTATAACATAACTTGGGACCCGGGACAAGTGTTAGACTATCTAGCACAAAAGTATCCAAATGAATCCCTGCCACTAGAATTTCTTACCAAGAAACTGGTTACCATTTTAGCATTAACTTCAGGACATAGAGTCCAGACTCTATCCCTAATAAAAGTAATTAATATTAACTTCACCACAGGTGGTGTACAGATTAAGGTACCGGATAATATTAAAACTTCGAGAAAAAACTCTTTGCAACCAATTTTACACTTAAAATCATATATAAATAAAGTAGAAATTTGCCCTGTACTTACCATTAAATCATATATAGAAGCCACTAAGAATGTTAGAAAAGACTCTCATAATCTTATAATTACATATAACAAGCCACACCGCAGTGCCTCAACTCAATCACTAAGCAGGTGGATTAAAGCAACTCTAGCTGAAGCTGGGATAGACACCTCCATTTTTTCATCACACAGCACTAGACATGCTGCTACATCAGCAGCTAGTAGAGCTGGAATTAACATAGATCTGATCAGAAAAACTGCAGGGTGGTCAAGTACCTCCGCCACTTTTGCAAGATTTTATGATCGCCCAGTGTCAGTAGATCCCGCAGCCTTTAGTGAGGCTGTTTGTGACACTACAAATAGAAATTAAACTAGAATTAAGTTTGAAATGTGATTTATTGTCTAAGGAATAGTAATTAATATTTTTGTTAAACTGCTCACATAATTCATATATATATATCTCGTTTTTTATATAACTAATCGGGTGTTTCATTCACAACATCTTCGAACATCTACACTGTAAATATCGTCTCGGACAAGGAGTGAGTATAATTAAGAGATTAAACGAACTTACCTGTAAGTGAAGTTCTATCTCAATTATACGAAGCTCCTTGTCCGAGACGAGAGTCCCTCCCTTTAACCTGATATCCCGCCCCGAAATCCCTGGGGGTAGCAGGTTGTTCATGAAACAAGCTTTAAACACAATGACGTTAGTTGACAGGTGCGTTCAGAAATGGGTTGATGTTTTTTTCTTTTGGATTTGGAGCTTTGAAAATTGTGATGATGCCGAGCACAAGACGTAGACTACACTGTAAATATCGTCTCGGACAAGGAGCTTCGTATAATTGAGATAGAACTTCACTTACAGGTAAGTTCGTTTAATCTCTTAATTATTCACAAAAAATAGTTTTTGCCGTTAGAATCGTATTATTTTGGTGTTTTGTAAAACATTGTCACCTCTAAGATTGAAATTTATATGCAGGTAAGTTCTATTAAGCACAATATTTTCTTGATATCTGTAAACGTAATTTGAGGTTATATTCAATTCGCTTCGCTTCGGTTTGAGTGGTTTGCATTTTGAATTATGGGTCCCGCGAAGTCGTAATATATAGAACGGTTAAGTTACTTATATTTTTTTTCAGTGTTTACCATTATGCCGCGAAATTATATAAGAAAATAATCTGAGTAGCGCCAGTAACAGAAGAACAAATTATGAAAGCGAAGACTCTCATTGAAAAGGGTAAATGAGTCATTTTACGCAAAAGATTAAAATTAAACGTAGCTGCCACTTCAATGGGACGATACCAGCCATCATTTCATGAAAGTCAAGAGGCAGAGTTTACAATGCACTGCAAGAAAATGGATCACAGATATTTCGGCTTAACCATAAATGACTTAAGAAGATTGGCATATGAATATGCTTTAGTAAATAAAATTGAGAATAGTTACGATAAATCATCCTAAATGGCAGGCCGCGATTGGGTGGAATGTTTCTTGAAACGCCATCCTGAATTAACTCTTCGACAATCAGCAGCGACTAGTCTGGCTAGAGCTATTGGATTCAATAAAGTTCAAGTTGATCGCTTTTACGAGAATCTCAAAGAATTGTATGAAAAACAGAAATTCAAGCCTAACAGAATTTATATGTCGACGAGACTGGGATTAGTTCAGTACCTAAAAAACTCCAAAAGTCGTCACAACAAAAGGGAAAAAAGTTGTATCGAAGATAGTGACAGCAGAAAGAGGCATCACAATAACAGATATTTGCTGCATGAGTGCTGGTGATCATTACGTTCCACCAGCTTTTATATACTCCCGCAAAAGACCGCGTGATGATTCACTGGACGGTGGTCCATCACAAAGTACCTTTTTTAAACTGGTTGCATCATTTTAAATATTTTGTACATCCAACGTCAGAAGTTGCCGTATTGCTCCTGCTAGATAATCACTCGTCGCATATCAGCTTGGAAGCACAGGATGGTTTTTAGTTGTTTGACAAAAAACTAAGACTGTTGCTGACTTTATTTCTATTTTAATTTGTAGTGAAATAAATGGACTGAAATAAGACTTATTTTCCTAATTCAATTCCTGTAAACTAAAGGACAATATGGCTCCAAAGACGAAAGTGCGCACAGTTGACCCGAACGACTCTAAGTCAGTTCAACAGCTGTTATACTGAGAAGCACTTCACAGCTGCTAAGCGTGTACTAAGCCCTTGCTGAATACCTGAAGGGCACCAAGGGAATACCAAGAACCCGGGATTTCCCGGTATATTCTCTAGCACCAATTGTTACACTTAAGAACGTGGCCTAAACAAGCCTTACCCAAACTGACAAATGCATTTTCGGAGGTATGTGACCTAACCTGTATTGTGCTGTTTTTCCTTCGCGGGTTAGAAGGTCAGACAGGCAGCCGCTTCTGTAAAAAACCGGACCTGTCAAATCTTCAGGTTAGGTAAGCGGACCCTGTGAAAACGGGATAGGTATGGCTAGGGCGGATGACTTGGATTATTCAAACATATTTGAGCTTCAAGCAATCACAATCGAAATGTACTCTACGTTTCTAGTGTCCGGGAGAAGATATTCACCGAGTCAATCTCAACGATTTACCGAATAATCTAATAAGGTGATACCAACACAATCATTACATCCCCAATTCCAATTTTGCTATTTGAGATATTGTTTGAATTCCATTTCAACCATCACAGCACTTTGGCAACTGTAATTATAAAAATTGAAAAGGAATATTCACAAATGTGTCAAACAGCAAAATTGAGTTTAGGTCGATTTTTTTAAGGATCAATCACTTTCAGAGTTTCAGTGTGAGAAACAACAACTGGTTTTACAACAACATATATTTTATTAAGAGTAGGCTAACGATGAAGAAAATTAATCATAAAAAAGTTAAGACAAAGTAATTTTACACATTTCTTTTTTTATTTTTCCACAACATAATGCTCATGACATAAGCTCTCATATGGTGTAGTCAGAGTACATCCATCGCAAGATGAACTAAGTACAAACAATTTACCGAGTTTTCGAGGTTTTCTGAGCTTTTCTTTATTTTTATATTCGATATATTTCACGGTGCACACGTATATGTGTGAGTCAATAACGAACGAAAGATTCGAAGACATCTAGATGAATATAATCCTTGTTGCAAAAATGTCGCGGAATTTAATTAAAGCCGTAAAGTGGCAGTGAACATTCCAGTAAACAAACAAACATCAAAGGCCAGTCTACAGAAGTTACAGAGTTAATGTTGTGTTTCAAAAAGTTGTATTTTAAGAAGGTACCCTAATTGATATTCAAAGACAAGAGAAACTAGAAATCTATTCGTACAGACCAGAGGACATATTCAATTAATACCCAAGTAACAATCAAGCAAAAAAAATCCGGAAATTCCCGGGACTTTTTCCTAACACGACCTGTTAAGACTTAAAGAACGTGGACTAAACTAGATTGATCCAAAACTGACATAGGTCACGAAAGCGTGTACAGACTGCAAACATTTTGCTTTGAAACCAACAGAGAAAATGGAGAAAGGTATACGATTAGTCGGTATTTAAAGGTGACAACAGATACTACAAAACTATTCGTACAAACCAGAGACCATGTTCAACCAAAGATTAATTCAGACAAAAATATTAAGGGTGTTCCCTTATCTCAAAAGTTTGGGAACCCCTGGCTACAACCTCCTAGTCAAATGAAATACTTATTTTTAATGAAATGTCAAAGTTAACATTTTCTATACAATTTATATGGAAAACTTTAACCGCGACGACGTCAACAATAAACAATTAATTACACGGTGATGGTATGTAATTTTAAAGCAATCGAATATTTTAAATCACTTTAGACTGACTAATAGGTCTAGATTAGTATTTTAAAATTACCCTTGACCCAGACGTCTCCCCGATCCTCGAGTTTTCGGGGTTAAAAAGACCACATTGAAGCAATTCATTTAAAAAGCAATATTGTAATTTGACATTTGCGCATATAAGCAAGTGCGCGCGTGTCAAATAGCAATAGGCTTTCTTAGATGAATTTGTTTCGATATGACATATTTAACCCCCCTGAAATGTTTACAATTACATTACACATGAATACTTCAGGTGATGCCACCCACATACTATATAAATACAATAAAACAATCCATTATAAAATCATAAAAAAATAAACAGTTGAAAACAGGCTTACTGAAACAAACAATATTTATGTTGACCGTTTAGAACGGTGAATTATTTTAATCAGTCAATTACAGAAAATAAATTATTCTCAAGTATACATATTAAAGGACCGTGGGTAGTTCGATCACAAGTCTTTTCGAAGATTTATGATCCAAATTGACGCATGGTCCTTTACATTAAAGCTATATTGTAATGCGGTGAGTTTAAAACACTTGCCCTACCTGTGCGGTGTAAAAAGACAAAAAAAAAACATTACTAGCTGGTATAAAATAATATGTTTACGGCACAGACCAAGTAGAGACCAAGAAGATAACCGGCGTGATTTACGGTGAGAATGCTGTCTGGGCGGCAAAATACATACCTACTGGGCTGACATGGCACCATAATATCCATGGTGGAAATGTAGATTTGCAATGGGAATCACAATTTTTACCCAGTAAACTATTTTAAACGGGTCGATTGTAAATGATAAATAAGGTAAAAATAATTACTAATTATTTTATTTATTTATTTTAACTAATTAATTATTTATTTATTTTAAACGTTGTTTTTTTTTAAACGTTGCAACGTTTGAGCCGCGTTGACACGACCGTGGTCACGGGATGACTGGCGAGGAGAGAGCTTGTCATTGCGAAAGTGCTGGTAACTATCCTCACACAGTTTTTTTTGTTAGATCATACAAGCACTCCGAAAAAAATTAAAATAACGGACTTGCTTTTTTTCTTATCTAACATTAATCACACATTGGTCGGTGCAAAATAGTTTACTAAGTATGAATGATGACTATTTTTTACCTATAGATACATAAATTTATTAAAAAAACAAAATTACCGCCCATTTGTAAGAGCTCAGCTATTACAGCACAAAAAGACAAGTGTTTTGAACTCTTATTTCAATAAAGATAAGGTTTTTAACCTTGAATTTACCTACAAAATTTATTACACTAGTTGTCATATAATATTGCACTAAACTCTAAATCTACTAACACAAAACACACAAAACGCAAAATACCATCTGACCACAACCTTTCGCCAGCGGTCATGGGCCAGGCTACAAATATTGGATTTCATCAGTCTACTCAGACTGACGGGAGAATGATAGTTTAACCCGCTGATTGAGGGACTGATGAAAATTTTAATACTAATAGATAATAAGGGCAATTTTTATTTGAATGATCAACACTCCAGGCTGATTGGCTGGGGTGATTTAATACTGATTGTGATAAAGGCTATCACTATTCATATATAGCTGTATATTTCTATTTAATGTCCTCTAGCCCTCGTTGATAATTACTTCCGCACAATATCCCAGGAAGAGGAAATGACTGAAAACCAGCGCTGGATGACGCCATAGCATGGCTCCATCGCAGCACAAGCTGAGCCATTTCCTTTTGCCCGTATTAGTAATATTCATAATTACCTAGTTCTTATAGCAAATGTAAATTCTGTACCGTCGGTGAAAAGTAATACAAGTCCAAAATTCAAGTTTTGACAAAATCGAGTTTAAAGTTAAAAATATTCTAGCTCGCGACTTATAAGGAATAATGGAACAGAAGTTAGATGTGTCGATAGGTGATGATGGAAGGTTTCTTTTCTAATATTTAGTTATATTTAGAACCTAAACAGAAAACAGGATCAAAACAAATTACATGTATCAGTTGACACCAACTTTTATACTGTGTAAATTGATACAAGTCTACTTATACCTTTTTACACACATAACTGTACAAAAATCATCATTGATATATCATATTTCAATTAATAATTTTACAGTCTTATTCTACAAAAAACAAAATGTCTTGGAAGAAAGTTTATTTCATAAAGTTGTAGAAAGGCAAAATTCTATTTATTTTCTTTAAAAAGTAAAGAAACGTAACTTATATCAATTGACACAAACGATAAACTATAACGAATTTGTGTCAAGTGGTTTAACATGACTTATTTTTTCGGTTTTATTGTGTAAAATGATACATGTTTTTACGAATTTCTAGTAATAAATACATATAAAGCTGGTACACGTATATAATTATAGTGTAAGGTGGTGATAATAAGATATTTTTGTTATGATTTTACTCTCAAAACTCATAAATAACCGGTCAAAACCACCACTGCTGCCCGCTACAAACACATTTTGTCCACTACACTACGCCCCTAATCAAAACCACTTTTGGTTCATTTTTGCAGTCAAAATCTTACAAATTCAATTATGATAATATTTCCACCCCTAACAAATGAAGGTAAAAGGAATCATATTAAGACTGGTCATTAGGAATGTTTCGGGCTAGCCTGGCAGTATGGCCTGGAGATAAAGGTGATGTACGTACGTACTTTTAAACCAAAATCACACAAACCGGTAAGTGTTACTTCTTTCCTGCTGAAACTATTTAAAAGATCACAACTCATTCCACAATCAAAATCCCCTAAAATAAAATTCGATATTTCGAATTATCAAAATTTCCGGTCTAATGGTAGCCCGCAACATTGACAGAACGATAAACGGAGTCGAATCAATGTTGACGATAAGAATAGGTAGTGAAAATGAAGATCATTAGTTCACCTCCAAACCTATAGGTTACACAGAGCTATCCTCAGGGTAGGTCTTATCACCTTTACTATGGTCTATTATGGTTAAGCTAAATGAGCTTGTTTCCGCAAAACTCTACACGTAAGCACACGTGGGGGACTTTCCGCGTATCCTCGCGTATGGACCACTATTGTGAAGTGGGCAAACTTCCCACTATATCATCATCATCCTCCTGCCCTTATCTCACTCTAGGTGGGGTCGGCACAACTTGTATGGGCAAATGTCCCATCTTCTTCTTCTATCGTGTGGATTGTGAGGTGAATTACCAACCTCATCAACCCTGGTGTCAGGGTTATAACTGAGCCGCCATAGGCCCCTGACTTGACTCAATGAATACTCGAATGTCCCATATGTAATGTTATTCGAATGGGCTCAGTTTTCCGCATAAACGCAAGTGGTCCATTATGCGTGCTTTTATTGACTATGTAAGCCAACTAACTCCTTTCAGAAGCTCAAATACCTCCTGGGATTTTTACAAACTTTGTGACCTGGTTTAATTAAGTGGTTGCGCCCGTGGTGTTGCCAATTATTTATTCTAATCTAATCTATCCTACAAGATCCCACTGCTGGGCAAAGGCCTCCCCTTCCTCTTTCCATTTTTTACAGTCCTGTGCGTAATTCTCTCTTATGTAATCAAAATACAGAAAAAAATATATTACTGGTGGTGCTCAAGAGTTCAGAGTAGTTATTCCCTTTATAAAAATGAGGAAGCTCGAGAAATTTACACCATTCAACGTGTTTGAGAAACTGGTAATCTTCTCTTGAGAAGATGTGGCAGATCCCGATGCTGCCGATGCCGAGCTGGATCCCAGTAGGACCTTAAACCCAAAAGTATGTACGATCATCTACGGCTGTGTAGGTTCAGAAATACCACTACCGGCGCTTGCATCAAAGATCTAACCAGCGTGTATTGAATGGCTTGCAAATTAATTGGAGCTCAATAATATTTGGATTATTTCACGTCTACAACCTCCTTAGCAATGAAGGCAGCGTTCAATATGCCACCGCTTAACCTGCATGTAATCAAGAAAACTATGTAAAACAGCTATGCTTCGAACTAAGGGAAGGAGACTGAACGACAGTTCTGTACCGTCGGTGAAAACTAATACAACTCGAGATGTATCACTTTTGAGTTATTAGCACACACTTCATGTTCAAAAAATTCTCTTTCTTTCTGTCTAATTCCCGTAACTGTAGCTATTATAAATACGGAGATAATTTTTGTGTTCAGTGATATAAGTACTGTTTGTGAAGGATTCATGCTGTTATAACACGTGTAACATAATTCATCTTAACTTGCATCAAAGTGAAATGAAGATTTTCATTAAATATTTTGGTGTAAGTAAATGCAACTCAACATATATTAAAATACACGCCATCCTTGAATTCTCACGGTCCGTGTATAATGATATAATTTTAGTTGTAACATCAAACACTAAATTTATTTTTTCGTGAAAAGTAATATAAATTAATATATATCAAAATATTTCAGAAAATACGATCTTGGATATCAATAACGTGTCGTGTATAATGATACCACCAGTGTGTACCTTAAGGTGACCTCCGCATAAATCTGTCTATGGGAAGCCATTTTGTCTAAAGCCACAGCAAACCATACCTGATCCGCATTGCGAATGGGTATAGATTACGTTAGTACTTCAGACCAAACCGTGTTTTTGCTCTTTCTGCTATAACCACCTTGTAGTACCTAAATAAGTTGTGGGTCCTGATCATGGCGTCGTTATCACCATGGCAGGGTTAGTCAAGAGGTATTTGAGATTTGTCATAACTGTCATTAGTCTCCTTCCCATAGCTCGAAGCATAGCTGTTTTACATAGTTTTCATGATAACATGCAGGTTAAGCGGTGGCAGATTGAACGCTGCTTTCAATACACGCTGGTTAGATCTTTGATGCAAGCGCCGGTAGTGGTATTTTTGAACCTATACAGCTGTAGATGATCGTACATACTTTTGGGTTTAAGGTCCCACTGGGATCCAGCTCGGCATCGGCAGCATCGGGATCTGCCACATCTTCTCAAGAGAAGATTATCAGTTTCTCAAACACGTTGAATGGTGTAAATTTGTCGAGCTTTCTCGTCCTTATAAAGGGAATAACTACTCTGAACTCTGAGCACCACCGTTAATATTTTTTTCTGTATTTTGATTACATAAGAGAGATTACGCACAGGACTCTGAAAAATGGAAAGAGGAAGGGGAGGCCTTTGCCCAGCAGTGGGATCTTGTAGGATAAATTAGATTAGAATAAATAATTGGCAATAATTGAGAAGCTCGGTGGCGCAGCGGTAAACGCGCTCGGTCTGCGATTGTTGAAGTTAAGCAACTTTCGCAAAGGCCGGTTATAGGATGGGTGACCACAAAAAAAAAGTTTTCATCTCGAGCTCCTCCGTGCTTCGGAAGGCACGTTAAGCCGTTGGTCCCGGCTGCATTAGCAGTCGTTAATAACCACCAATCCGCACTGGGCACGCGTGGTGGTTTAAGGCCCGATCTCCCTATCCATCCATAGGGAAGGCCAGTGCCCCAGCAGTGGGGACGTTAATGGGCTGGTGATGAAATAATTGGCAACACCACGGGCACAACCCCTTAATTAAACCAGGTCACAAAGTTTGTAAAAAACCCCAGGAGGTATTTGAGCTTCTGAAAGGAGTTAGTTGGCTTACATAGTCAACAAAAGCACGCATAATGGACCACTTGTGTTTATGCGGAAAACTGAGCCCATTAAAGTAACATTAGATATAGGACATTTGCCCATACATGTTGTGCCGACCCCACCTAGAGTAAAGGCAGGAGGATGATGATGATATAGTGGGAAGTTTGCCCACTTCACAATAGTGGTCCATACGCGAGGATACGCGGAACGTGTGCTTACGTGTAAAGTTTTGCGGAAACGAACTCATTTACTTAGCTTAACCATAACAGATTATGGTAAAGGTGATAAGACCTACCCTGAGGATAGCCCTGTGTAACCTATAGGTTTGAAGGTACACCAATGGTCTTCATTTTTACTAAGTACATATTATTATCGTCAACATTGATTCGACTCAGTTTATAGTTCTGTCAATGTTGCGGACTACCATTAGACCGGGAATTGTGATAATTCGAAGTATTGAATTATCAAAACCTCTGTGGAAATGTCCCCTTCGATCGCCGGGCAAGTTTTGCTCATTTTCTTCGTGATACATGTATACTTTAGGGAATTTTGATTGTGGAATGAGTTGTAATCTTTTAAATAGTTTCAGCAGGAAAGAAGTAACACTAACCAGTTTGTGTGATTTTGGTTTATAAGTACGTAGGTACATCACTTTTATCTCCAGGCCGTGCTGCCAGGCTAGCCCGAAACATTCCTAATGACCAGTCTTAATATGATTCCTCTTACCTTCATTTGTTAGGGGTGGAAATATTATTATAATTGAATTTGTAAGATTTTGACTGCAAAAATGAACCAACAGTGGTTTTGATTACGGGCGTAGTGTGGTGGACAAAATGTGTTTGTAGCGGGCAGCAGTGGTGGTTTTGACCTGTTATTTTCGAGTTTTGAGAGTAAAATAATAACAAAAATATTTTATTATCGCCACCTTACACTATATATACGTGTACCATCTTTATATGTATTTATTACTAGAAATTCGTAAAAACATGTATCATTTTACACAATAAAACCGAAAAAATAAATCAAGTTATACCACTTGACACAAATTCGTTATAGTTTATCGTTTGTGTCAATTGATATAAGTTACGTTTCTTTACTTTTTAAAGAAAATAAATGGAATTTTGCCTTTCTACAACTTTATAAAATAAACTTTCTTCGAAGACTTTTGTTTTTTTGTACAATAAGACTGTAAAATTATCAATTGAAATATGATATATCAACGATGACTTTTGTATAGTTATTTGTGTAAAAAGGTATATGTAGACTTGTATCAATTTACACAGTATAAAAGTTGGTGTCAACTGATACATGTAATTTATTTTGATCCTCTACCATTTCTGTTTAGGTTCTAAATATAACTAAATATTAGAAAAGAAACTTTCCATCATCACCTATCGACACATCTAACTTCTGTTCCATTATTCCTTATAAGTCACGAGCTAGAATTTTTTTAACTTTAAACTCGATTTTCTCAAAACTTCAATTTTGGACTTGTATTACTTTTCACCGACGGTACAGAGTTATGACAAATCTCAAATACCTCTTGACTAACCCTGCCATGGTGATAACGACGCCATGATCAGGACCCACAACTTATTGAGGTACTGTAATTATTAATGGCTATAGCAGAAAGAGAAAAAACACGGTTTGGTCTGAAGTACTAACTTAACCTATACCCATTCGCAATGCGGATCAGATATGGTTTGCTGTGGCTCTAGACAAAATGTCTTCCCATAGACAGGTTTATGCGGAGGTCACCCTACGATACACACTGGTGGCGCATGGAATCGAACTTGTATGTATCATTATACACGACACGTTATTGATATCCAAGATCGTATTTTCTGAAATATTTTGATATATATTTATTTATATTACTTTTCACGAAAAAATAAATTTGGTGTTTGATGTTACAACTAAAATTATATCATTAAACACGGACCGTGAGAATTCAAGGATTGCGTGTATTTTAATATATGTTGAGTTGCATTTACTTACACCAAAATATTTAATGAAAATCTTCATTTCACTTTAATGCAAGTTAAGATGAATTATGTTACACGTGTTATAACAGCATGAATCCTTCACAAACAATACTTATATCACTGAACACAAAAATTATCTCCGTATTTATAATAGCTACAGTTACGAGAATTAGACAGAAAGAAAGAGAATTTTTTGAACATGAAGTGTGTGCTAATAACTCAAAAGTGATACAACTCGAGTTGTATTACTTTTCACCGACGGTACAGAATTGTTACTGGCAATAAAATTATTTTATTCTTATTCATATATTTTGTTGATTTGCTACTTACATATAAATATTATTTCTTTCTAGATTTTATAACTTCCTATTCGAAATATAATAAATTAGTCTTCACACACTGAGACGGTACTGGGAGCGTTCAGGGGCGGAAATTGGTAATTTTTAGAGCTTCCTAACTTAATACCTAAACCGAATTTGGTGTAGGGCAGGGTTTCTCAAACTACAGGTAGTGAGCCACTGGTGGGCCGCGAGGGAATATCGAATGGGCCCTGTCAAGGCCGATAACCGTGCGACCGTATTATTTGAAGATTTAATTTTCCTAGAGGTGGGTCCCGAGTTCTTAAATGTAATAGATGAGTCGTAGCTCAGACAACTTTGGGAACGATAAAATACCTTACATTTTAGACAGTTTAAATTTCGAAAATACTTAAAGAATCCGGCCGAAACGCTTCCGGTATCACGTCTGTGTATTGATTTATTGATCGACCTTAATATACAAATAGGTATAAAATTTTGTTAACTAGCAAGCATATTAAGTACATTTATAATAAATTAATATAATAAAACACTAGTGGTAGAGATTAGATTCAATTTGTTTAATCTATGCCCAAACCATTTCATTTGATGAGATGAATATTCAATGAATTTATAGGTACTACATTTATTTGATGAATTTCGTGGTCTAATAATCAGAGCTCTCTCAATCTTCAAGCCCTCGGTTCGATTCCCAGAGAGGGCACAGTCAATTATTACTTTATGTGACTGCCCCTAGTTTGGTTAGGACTGGTACCTTGATTAGAAAGGCACGCTAAGCCGTTGGCCTGGCTTTAAAATAAAACTAATGAGATTTCAGATATCTTACATAAATAACTAGTATGATAAGTACGTGTTAAAGCGCATTTTTTATCTACAAATAATAACTAATGACGCGGTTAATAGGTATCCCGATCTCGATGTGCTGGTTTGTAACCTTGACGCATCGGGCTAGAGGGATTCGGTAGTCTAATAACCGCTTACTATGTATTTATAACTGCCTGGCCGCCACACCTTGTCGCTTAACACGTTCAGTGTGTAACTGAAAATTAGATATCAACCCCTCACGTGCAATGTTATTTTTCGATAAACACAATGGAATTTATGTATATAGCCACACTATGGCAAGAGAAAAATGTGCCCCACATAAGGACATGCACATATCGAGTTTCAAATTTATTGCCTCATATTACCTATGCGGTTCATACACAGTGAACGTGTTAAAGGGCTTATTACATTCACCATCAGGGGCCTGTTTAATAAAACTTACTATAATATGAAACTGCAAAATATTCGTGATCACACACTCCGCAATGTACATCAAATTGTCATTGTAATTTACAATTGTAAGTTTTATTAAACAGACCCCAGGTTCGATATGTCGGGATCGGGCAGTGAAAGCTCATCGGTGGGCGGGGCCACGATTTCGCCATACATTTTATACCTACACTCATGCATGCATTGGGCCCAACAGGTAGTTTAATGAGTTCTTATGTGAACTAAAATATTATAGAATGGCTTAGATGGAACGACACGAAGACATTCCTTGAGCATTTATTAAAACTGGCCGTTTCATAGTCGCGCCAACGGAAACCGATGATTGTTACTACAAGTTTGCGTTACTTCCGATTTTATCAGATTTCATAATGGAATGGACTTGCTACACTATGGATACTGTCGCTGATAGCTACGTTAGGTTTGCTGGGATAGATGTCTTTTAGAGAGATAAGCCCATTATTGTAATACATACATACACTTCTCATCAAAAAGAAACAAAACACCTCCGACATTTTGTTCAACTATTTTAAATTTGGAACATCAAAAGCCTGTAATAGGTGGTTTGAATTCAGAATACTAAACGCAGCATCGCTTCCGTTCGCACTATTGAAATCGGCCAATCACGGCTGGTAGCAGAAAGGGCATAGATTGAAAACGCACCGTTACATGGCGTCACTCCTATTGTTCTTCTGAGTAAGTTTGCTGAGGGTACTTAGCTGAGGGAAGGCAGTCTTATTCTGCACTGGGTTAAGTTTCGAAGTCATGAAGATGAATGGCTCATAGAGCGAGGCGCGGTCCATGGCGGTTACTTCAAAATGGCGCACCTTCTCTCGCGCGCACCAATTGGCCGCCTTCGAGCACGTGTTTTCCAGGCTATTGAGATCATCCGGACCGGTGCGGTTGCCTAACACCATCATCACCACCTGAAAATATACATCGGTTTTATTCTTGTCGCCTCGCCTACAGCAGTAGGGGTTCCTGAAAGCACCTAAAATGGTGCGAATGATAAAAAATCTGTTATAGCCCTGTTTGGAGAAAGCGTGGCTTACGTTGCAGTGACATGAATTAGAATCCCGGCTCAGGTTCTAAACCACAGAATTCCAGTTCATGAGTTTGAATTCATTTTTGGATAAATACCTAATTGATATCATATGGTTTCCAGGATTTGTGCGTGGTTACCATCAATAGGCTCGCACCCTATTACATAGGAGTTAGCATATTCCCTCAGGGATATGTAATATTATCTGATTACATTAAAATCAATACAGAAAAAAAATATATACCTCTTTCTTATCCTTATTTCTGTCTATGTCCTTCTTCAAATACATGAGAACATCGAGAGACTCCGGCCGTGTAGTATCATATACCATCACAAAACCTTCAGCAAATCCTATGTAGTGTCTCTGGAGCACCTGATTTGCAGTCAGTTGCATTGTTGGAGACTGTGGTGGTCCTGCTGAAGGTAACACCAAATCTTAGGTTGCCTTTTTTATAGTGTGTGTATAATTAGTGCAATGTAGCTAGTGAGTTAGGAATAGATTGGTTTACGCAAATATACCATGATCCAATACATCTTCTTTAAGCGGTTATTTGACTACCTAATCCATCCATCCTGTCTGATGCGTCAAGGTCAACGGCTCAGCGATGTCTCTTCTCTACTCTACATCGTAATTACCATGGTTTAAGAAACGAGGTATGCTCAATCTTATAACGGCCGCCATTGCTAGCTAGCCCATTGATGACGTAAGTGTTACCATCCAATTGTATCTCCAACATTCCAAGGACGAAAATTTTATCATTGAAAATTAAGTGAATTACTGACTGATGTATTTACTTGTCAAATATGTATACATATACCTAAATATCAATAAAACTAAGTTAATCTATTACTAAAAGTTCAAAATTTTCTTGCAAAGTAAATTAAAAACATTGGACGTGGGTAATTTATTTTTTACGAAATGGCAACGCAGGGTCGGATGACGTCAGATGCAGCTGTAGGCTCTGCATGGTAAACGCGGCGCGCCCGGCGCGAATTATATCGAGGCCTTCGACCAATAGCCGTTTGACGTCCATAGGTCCGTAGATAGCATTCGTAGCGCTCAATATAACTCGCGCCACGCGCGGCACGGTTGTCATGCAGACCGGGCTGGCCTTCTTATACCATAGGTATATGGTTACGCCCACCAATTTAAAAATTAGACTACATAATCCCAATCACAGAGCCAGTGACCTTGATGCATTCTGCAGGATGGATTGAGAAGGTAGTCTAATGACCACTTTAGGAAACAATAGTAAGTAGGTACTTATTCAACATGTGAAGTGAATGTGGTGTATCAAGATTGCACTAGGTATAGTGAAATTATAAACAGGTGTAATTGGCACTATAACAAATACTGAAGGGTTCAGCTCACGATCCTTAGTTAATATCAACTGGAATTTTGCAGTTGCAGATGTAGGTAGGTATGCAACTGCAAAATTATTTTCAATATCTAATGAAAAATTCCACTTGATATTAATTCAGAATCACTGTCTGAATCATCCCTCTGTTTTCAGTATGGTGTCACTGTATAGTCTTCACTTTGCTACAGATGTTTAAATTGAATATAAATGTGTTTGCAACTAAATAAATAATCTATCAAACAGAATAACTGCTCCAAGAGTGGAGTTCTTGGAGTTAATTTGAATGTTTAAGTGGCCTCCTTTTGCATTGAAAACTGATAGATACAATAGGTACTTTAATTAATAGAAGCATCAATATTTTAAGCATGAATTACAATAGAATTGTAGATAGGTTGCGAGAAGCTGAAGTAGTTTTCACCGGATGAGACATTTATTATGTAAAAATTGACGATTCAAAGTGTAACTTAGTATGTTACCTACTGAATAAAGATATCTCTGAATTTGAATATGTAGGTATGTACATGTGCTTATAGTTAAGATGAATTAATGTAGGTAAGTTGAATAAAGCAGTCTTTCTTTGTAACCTACAAAGGTCAGGGCACCCAACAAGTTGGATCAAACAGGTCTTTCTTTGTAGGTCACATAGACAGATCTGTTAGTGTGTCAACATGGGTAATCCACAGGATCTAAACTTTTAAAAAATCTATCCAACTTGTTGGGTGCCCTGACTCAATGTGACACATTGGAACAAATATTTTATTAATAAGATATTTTTTATTGCATCACTAGGTTGAGTGGAATTCTCTGCTGTCTTCTGTATTTCTGAATGCATATAACCCAGGTGCTTTCAAGGGCAGAGTGAACAGGCACCTTCTTGGCGAGCTTGCTCCATCTGAGGCCAATGCCTTCGAGCAAGTCTGAGGCCAAGAGCAAACCCATCAAAGGTAAAAAGAGTCGAAAGAAATGATTCATAATGAAGAACGAATCTTTATTACATTATACAATGTCTCGGGTCAGGACAGTGAAAGAGGAAAGCAAGGACCCGATTTCGCCATACTGAAATATACCTTAATATACCTATCAGACACTTCGGGGTCGAAAAATCCTGTAGTGTAGTAGAGCGTATAGGTAATAAAAACAACCGAAACCTGTGCATCAACATATAGCGTCAGCAGTGCTCATTGAAGCTAAACTGTATTGAAAATTGTACTAAAACCTTTCAACTCGCCTGATAGCGGGGGCTCCAAGCCCGCCGTGTCGTAAAAACAAACGCGCTCCTTCGTTCCTCTGTCGGTCTCGATGTTTGCCACGTAGATGTCTTCAATAGTAGGGTAAAAACATGACTTCTGATTCACATTCCCATATATCAATTGCTCCAAAACGGCCGTCTTTCCCACGCCTTTCATTCCACATATAACCACTTTGCTTGTTTTACCCATTTTAAACATAGGTACTTCATTTAAGAAGAATCGTGGTAGAAATTCGGAAAGTGAGAATCCGTAGAAAGCTGTCTTCCTGATCAACTGCGACTGCTGGATCTTTTCACATGGTTGCTAAACAAATGCGTTCTAACTACGAACTTAATAAAAAAGGTACATCTTTCTGTCAATATTCAGAATTCACACTAATAAAGTACCAACAAGTAGTCAAGTAGTAGCGATTTAAATTTTCTTTTTTAGACAACATACATTACAGGACGCGACCGAACACAACGAAAAACACCAAACAAGTAGCAACCAAAGAGTTTTTTTTTTTTTTTGGTTTGGTTTTCCCCGAAGGGTAAGGCAAAGGGAACTATGCCCATACAGCCATGTCTGACGTATTTATTTTTCTTGATGATTAATGAAATGGTGAAAGGTGATGAATGATGATGATGAAACCTAAGCCCCCACCCTCGGAGTAGACTCCTACTCCGAACCCCAAACGAATTAACTCAAAAGTCCGCATAAACTTTTGAGCTATGAAGCGGCTTCCTAGCACGAAGCGAAAATAGGCAGATACACTTTGTTTATTGAATACTCCAATGTAATAACACTCGCGAATGTCTTCCGACTAACTTAATGCGATCATTAACCACAAAACACCACTTCGTATTAATTATTTAGATTATTCAATGAAGAAAGCAACTGTCCCGTTCCCGTTTCCCGCTAAAAAGCCGCAACCAAAGAGATTTTTTTTTTGGTTTTGTTTTCCCCGAAGGGTAAGGCAAAGGGAACTATGCCCATACAGCCATGTCTGACGTATTATTTTTCTTGATGATTAATGAAATGATGAAAGGTGATGATGATGAAACCTAAGCCCCCACCCTCGGAGTAAACTCCTACTCCGAACCCCAAACGAATTAACTCAAAAGTCCGCATAAACTTTTGAGTTATGAAGCGGCTTCCCGGCACGAAGCGAAAATAGGCAGATACACTTTGTTCATTGAATACTCCAATATAATAACACTCGCGAATGTCTTCCGACTAACTTAATGCGATCATTAACCACAAAACACCACTTCGTATTAATTATTTAGATTACTCAATGAAGAAAGCAACTGTCCCGTTCCCGTTTCCCGCCGAAAAGCCGCAACCAAAGAGTAAGAAAAAATACAAACAGAAGAACGAAGGATTTTTTTTTGAGGAAGAACGAATGAATAAATTTGGAAATGTCAAAATCCGAGTTCGGTCTGGTCTGTCCGACTGCAAAATCAAAACGCAAACAAAATCGGGTAGGTATAAAAGAGAAAGAGAACGCAAAAATATCTATAATATAAATGTAATGGGATTTATGGGATTGACCGCCGGTCTTGGTCACCGATGTTCAAAGATTTACCCCAATCACGTTATAATATTTTTCATCAAGCAAGAGCCTGTGTTGCTGTTTTTTATGACTTGATTTTTTTGGTCTTGTTTCATTGCAATAAACTCATTCATAAGCATTCAGTCAGTTTGTTTTGTTTTTGACAAAAAGTTGACAGCATGGCGACTTCAGCGTTAGATTCTGAAATCATGAAGAGTGATAAATATTCGATATTACTGCCAACATACAACGAAAGAGAGAATCTTCCGATTATTATTTGGCTTATTGTCAAATATCTAGATAATTGGTAAGACTACACACTTATTTATCATGGACTTTTCGTGAAACAAAAATGGGCTTATCATTTCTAATGTTTTCTTGGTTTGTCTACAGTGGATATGATTATGAGGTCATAATTATCGACGATGGTAGTCCGGATGGAACTTTGGAAATTGCAAAACAGTTACAAGAGTTATACGGATCAAGTAAAATCGTGTTACGTCCCCGAGAAAAGAAGTTAGGTTTGGGTACTGCATACATTCATGGCATAAAGCATGCAACCGGCAACTTCGTTGTTATCATGGACGCTGACTTGAGCCATCATGTGAGTCCTAAAAGTATTATACTAGACAGTATAACAATGTCATCAAACCTGTTAGTTTGCTGCACCATCAATACGGGCAATGCACTGTAATCTTGTCATTATGGTGTCTTTGTAGGCTCTGCACGGCAACCGCGCTGAGCGCGGGCCGAATTACATCGAAGCCTTCGACCAATAGTTGATTGACGTCCGTCTATGTAGATGGCATTCGTATCGTTTATTGGTCGAAGCCCTCGATATAATTCGCGCGTCACGTCGTTATCATGCAGACCCAGCTGGTAAATAATTTAAAATCACAGTGTCCTCTTTACATTAAGCATTCTACAGTGTGATTTTTCTAAATATTTTCAGCCAAAATTCATCCCACAGTTCATAGAACTGCAACGTAAGCATGACTATGATGTGGTGTCAGGTACGCGATACAAGGATGGAGGTGGCGTCCACGGTTGGGACTTCAAACGAAAGCTCATATCTAGAGGGGCCAACTTTGTTACTCAGACGTTGCTTAGACCAGGCGCTTCAGATCTTACTGGCTCTTTTAGGTAAAGTTTTTTGAAAGTACTGACTGACGTACTGTACATATTTTTAAATCAAATATAATTTATTGCACAGAACTAAATTTCAACAATCAGACATAACACATGAATACAGTACAATTTGGGAGGCCTTATTTAAATCTGTCTAATCTTTACATTATACTTTATCTGATTCCCATATAGAAATTTTGTATATTGATTTGGTTAAGGACAGAGTGGCAGCTGCATCTTAATTTTTTTAATTCTGTAGTCTTGTTTTATGCTTGTAATCCAAATGGCTACTTTAACCTAAATATCTTTTTATTTAATTTTTCCTATTCTAGGTTGTACAAGAAGGATGTTTTACAAAAGTTGGTGGACAGTTGTGTGTCCAAGGGTTATGTCTTTCAAATGGAGATGATTATAAGGTGAGCTTGTATTACCTATGTTTATTAATAGGCCAGTTTCCAACAAGTCAAATAAGCTACTTTTACTAAACGTCAAAACACGAAATTACTATGGAATTTATATGAAAAAGCAACCTGTGACGTCATAGAAAAACTTGAAAATGTATAATATATATATATTATTTCATTTATCTTTATTCATAAATAAGTTAAATGGAAAAAAGAAAGTGTTTTTGTCACCTTTTGACCGGTCTTTATTTATATACACAGATTTGGTTATTGTAGTTTAGGGAAAAACTTTAAAATGTAACTTGTATTTCTGATATTAGGCTATAAATAAATAAACACATTATGTTTCAGAGCAAGGCAGTTGGAGTACACAATAGGAGAGGTGCCGATCACATTTGTTGACAGAGTATATGGCGAGTCAAAGCTAGGTGGATCGGAAATATTCCAGTTTGCGAAAGCACTCCTTTATCTCTTTGCAACAACATAATAAATTTTATAAGTTGAAAAATAAATATTAAATAGTCACAAATCAATGATGAATTGAAATGTGTTAAAATATATTCTAAATGCAAGGTATAATGTATGCCTTTTATATTTATATTCATAGTTCATAGTATGTTTGAAACTTAAGGAATATTTTTAACATTACTATCAGCTATATGGCATTTCTGGGTATGTCTCAACTTTGGGAACTGGCTTGAAATCATATTTGGATCATATAATAATTGACATCACTTGGTTTCCAGGATTTGTGCCTGGTGCCATTAGGCTCGCCCCCTATTACATGGGACTTAAACATAGCTGGCAAGGAGTGGATGTATAATGTATTATACAACCTCTGCCTACCCCTTCAGGGATACAAGCGTGATGCTATGTTTGTATTTTTATTGCTCTTTACGTAAATTTTCGTTTCGCGAAAGGTTAAGTATGAAATAGTCTGCGTTTATTTAAATAAAATAACTATTTTTATTATGTAACATAATAATACGGAACACTTAAATACATTCCGTACCAACAATAATAGTTGTTATAAAATTACTTAATTTATCTATTTCTTGAATGCATAATTAACCTTAAAAAAATATTGCAATCCAAATAGTTTTAATATAATTTTATTTAATGAGATATCTTGTTTTCTGTCGAAATAATATATATTTTTTGTTAAGTAAATTGATTTTCATTTGATAGAACACCTGTTGGTGGAAGGCCACGTTATCTCCCCTTTATGGACCTCGCTGGCGTGGTCGACGACGTTCTTATATCAGCGCTTATCGCTATCAGCCCACTAGGGTTGACCAATTTTTTCAAATATAATCTCAGGCGACGATACATCCTCAGGCCTGTCGTCTTAAATTTTTTACCGGGTGAGAGCCCTCAACGTTCCCCATCTGTCCAGCCAAGTAGTGTCAACCAAAGATTCACACCTAACTTCTGAAATGAAATCAGAATGATTCATTTAACGTAATTATCATGGATAAACTCTTGTTGAAGGTTAATGTAACATTTGAATCTACTACGCCATTTCGCAAGGTGTTATGGCTGAGGAGAAGAAATGACAAGAAACTGCAACAGCAACACATCTTTTAAATCGATGTAGGTGTACATCTGATTTAATAACTAGAAAAACACATTTAATTTTTATACAAATACAAATATGCTTTATTGCACACAATATACAAAACAAGTTTTACACACATGGACGGAAGATACAGTACAATCTGGCAGCCTTATTGCTAAGCGGTAATTTCTTCCAGGTAACCAGGTTAAGTAGCAGTTTTATCTTTTTAGTAGGTAAATCATTAATCTTATAATCTCTTTATTTAAGAGCTGCGCTCTTGTCGGTGGAGTAATCTTATAATAAGCTTATTATAGAAAATTTTAATAATAAAAAAAAAACATAGTCATCAACAGCAGCCGTTTTAAACCGAGAAAAATGGTTGATTTCGGTTTTAAACGGATTGGTTTAAATGGTTATAAACCGGCCTTCGACGAGGAGCTCGGTGGCGCAGCGGTAAACGCGCTCGGTCTGCGATTGTTGAAGTGAAGCAACTTTCGCAAAGGCCGGTCATAGGATGGGTGACCACAAAAAAAAAGTTTTTATCTCGAACTCCTCCGTGCTTCGGAAGGCACGTTAAGCCGTTGGTCCCGGCTGCATTAGCAGTCGTTAATAACCATCAATCCGCACTGGGCCCGGGGAAGGCTCGTGCCCCAGCAGTGGAGACGTGATGATGAAACCGGCCTTACATCTATAGTAACGTCACATCTCAAAGTGAGAGGCAAGCGTTTTAACAACTGGGCTACCACGGCTCGTAGCTATTTTTCCTATTTTTGAAACTACCTAAAGTTAAACGACTTACAGGTGTTTTCTCTTCTCTGACGCAAATATCAATAAATAGCTAATAAGACCGTGACTAATAATATTGTTTATTTACACACCTGGGTTTTAAATATAAGGTGCACTGAAGATTAGATGATCATTCGCTACCCGCGGAGGTCTGTTGTTCTATGTTCGTTACGAATTTGTATCAATAGTCGAGCAAACCCCTGTTTTTAAAGACACGACGTCTCGAGCGTTTCATACATATATAGTATACACATACATAAATTCACGCTTATTTCCCACTGGGGTAAACAGAGACTATGGAATTCCATTTGCTTCGATCCTGACACTTTTCATGCTTCCTCCACATCCATCAATCGTTTCATATACGCACGCCGGTTCAGAGTAGATCGTACTGAACGTTTTCTACGGACATCTCCGATTTGGTCAATTTACGTCCTTCTAAGTCTTCTGCCAGGCACGTTAAACCGTTGGTCCCGGCTGCATTAGCAGTCGTTAATAACCACCAATCCGCACTGGACCCGCGTGGTGGTTTAAGGCCCGATCTCCCTATCCATCCATAGGGAAGGCCCGTGCCCCAGCAGTGGGGACGTTAATGGGCTGATGATAATAAGTCTTCTGCCAGCCCTACCATCAACCTTCGCTTTATGTACTGCTTTCGTATATCTGCTCTATGTGTCGAAAGCAACTTAACATTCCCTTCTCAATTTATAGTCATTATATCGTCTTTTACATCTCATCTCTCTCTCATCACACTGTTTCTCACTCTATCACGCGCGCCTCTCACGTGTTTCGCTTCATACTTATTATTTTATTCACTGTCACAGTTCGCACGACCATTAGGTATAGGCGGTGATACGGCTCACCTCGTAGCACCTTGGTCTAACAGAAAGCTCGGTGAGGTGTGGGACTTAGTTCATCTTGCGATGGATTTACATCTGACTACCCCAATTCGGATATTGTAGTGAGCTTATTTATTTATTTATAAAGGTACATACAACATTACAGTGTAATCCAATGCGCTGTATGACGAGAAAAAAAAACAATATAAAAATTAATATAACACAAAATAAACAATGAATGAAAAAAGAATCAAAAAGAAAAATAAGACTATGAACATGAAAACACACAAAAAAAATATGTTATATATTATGTTATTGTAGGGAGCGCTGGTAATTGTAATAAAACCCCACACAAACAATTGAATGAACTGTATTACTTAGGATATTAAATTAAATTACAAGATCCAAACATTGAGACGCGTTGACTTGCTCTGATGATGTGACTGACCATAAATGGTAGACTATTAGGTATGCCCATAGACATATAAGAGTATGGACTGGAAATACCTACAAAAAAAACGTGCCACTTCGTCGCATAAAATGGCGGCCTTTACTAGGGCTGCAAGCTGTTTCAATACTAGGATTACCATACTCGTACCTACTAGGTATAGCATCTTCTTCTTTGCGAGTCGATGGCGATCGATACTAAATTTTTGCTGACCAATAATAGGTATAGCATTATAATAATAAGTATTCATAAGAGAACAGAAAGGGAAGGTAAAGGGTAATTAGGTGGTGTACTGTATTTTTCGTGTATGTTTTGTGTAAAACTTGTTCTTTTTGGTATGTTGTGTGCAATAAAGTATATTTGTATTTGTAAAGGGTTTAGTCAAGATTTATCTAAGTAGTTTCCTTAACAACTCTATAACATTGATTACATTCTTTATTGCGCACAATTCGAATCCACCTGGAGTGTATAATGAAACATAAATTATAACGTAAATCTGTTTATTAGCAAGTATTCATTTCACACATTATTTATTATGTAACTACATTATATTTACAATAAATACAAATCTAAACAGTGTCAATTTGTTTAGAAATTGTCTTTGTGACACCCTGTCACATTGCATATATAATTATTATACGCTTTCGGAGAAAGAAAATGTAAAGTTAAAACAAACTTTCTTATTTCTTGGGAATACTTCTTTGGCAAAGGTAAACCTTGAAATTTGTTTACCTGCCTTTTCAAAAAGTCTTGCGGTCCTGCCAATTCTTCCATCAATACACTTTGCCCTTTATTATTTGATTTTTATTCTGCAGATCTTCCATAATATTCTTCAAATTGGCTATCTTATAATTTTTTCATCGCGTCTTCTTGAACAGACTGAAATAAAGTTTAATAATAATGTTAAAACAGTGTATGTACTAAAATATATCTGATTTAAGTGCATTGTGTACCTGGTTGAATTATACTATATCATGTTAAAAATATAAAATTATTTGATAAATACCTTATCATGTACTGACTTATGAGACAGACGTACGGGCAATGGCAGCACAGACGACGTTGCAGCTGTGGATTAGTTTTCCAATATCACCTGTTTCAGTAAATCCAGTCGACAATTTTGGATTGAAAGATGGCCTGAAATGAAAGATAACATTCATTTATTTATATAATAATTGTTTCGACATATAATAGTTACAGACTAAGTATATTAAGTACATAATAATATGTAGTTGAATGATAGATAGTATAAACATGTTGTGATAACATGATACAAATATGTTATCTATCTAGCCAGTAGTGAGATGATGCAAGCTAGGCTGAAATTTAAATATAAATTTAAACACCAACAGCCTCTCTCTAACCATCGTCTTCTCAAGCTTTTATTTCTTGGAAACCTGTTAACGTAAAAGTAATAACTAGTATTCTTAGCCAGTATTATTGGCGCAACACTAATTTGACTATGACGAATAAAGATATTGGAAAACAAAGAAAAATACGGTTTGTAGTATGACAATCACTCAAAATATATAAAGGTTTAATGCAAATTCATGGCTCAGTTGCGTTGTAACATCAAAATCTATAGGATTGTTTGTATTATTCAATGAATACGGGGTACTAACCTATGAAGTGACAAATACGGTTGATTTCTGTCCTTTCTGGCTCCACACTGTACAATACAATACACGGACATGTTGAATAACACTTTTTTCAACTTCAACTTCGATTTAGCAAATCAAATCCTCGTAATTTATCCGCAAAACACAAAATACGATCTCATAAACAGCTACTTGACAGCAGAAGTACCACAAAACACAGCGCATAAAATGGCGAAAAATGGCACGTACCTACAGCTGTTGTGACGTCATCACAAAATGTTGCCATAACTAGAAATAACAAATATATATTTATCTCTTTTACCAAATGAAATTTTGTACTAGTAAAAAAGAGACAAAACGATTATTGACGACCTGTTTCATAAACTACTCATATTTGTATAAGATGATGTTTATATAGTAGAACAGGGCGCCTCCATATAATTTCCTATCTCTATGGGTATGCCCCATACAGTTATATACACTTCTCATCAAAAAAATCGAAACACCTTGCAAGTTTACGTTTTGTCAGGATTATCAGAAAAATGTGTACATTTAGGAATAAATGTTAAATGTCGTTTAATAGTGAGTAATATGAGCTTATCAAATCTTAATGTTAATGTTCTAAATTTAAATGAATTTTTCATAGGTTTCGTATTTTGGTAAATGAGGCATTTTTATTCCGTATGGAGTATAAAGGAAATGGATAAAACAACACACGTAAATGAAAAAAAAAAGCTAAAAAACGTTTATTTAATAACTTGTATTCCCTCCCCGAGCTCTAATTACTGCTTCCATACGGTTCTTCATCGATCGGATGAGAGTCACGATCACATGCTGTGGTATATTGTCCCATTCCTCTTGGATTACATCTTGCAGCTGGCTAAGTGTTTCTGGGGCAGGATCTCTTGCTCGAATTCGTCTCTTTAATTCATCCCACAGATGTTCAATGGGATTCATGTCCGGGTTTCTTGCTGGCCATTCCATAATAGAGATATCGACTTCGTTAAGATAATCTCGTACGACGCCCGCGGTGTAAGCCCTAGCATTGTCGTGCATGAATATGAAGCCGTTGCCAATAAAATGTGCATAGGGCATCACATGAGGCTCGAGACACTCTTCGACGTACCGATGACAGTTTAGTGCAGGCAGACGTGGCCCAGACACGAAAGCAAGCTCTTTCTTACCGTCGGCGCTGATTCCTCCCCAAACCGTCCACGAACCGCCACCATAGCTGACCTTTTCTTCAATGCAGCATTGTGCATAGCGTTCTCCGTCTCTTCTGTAGACCTTGTTCCTTCCGTCGTTACCATACAGCATAATTTTACACTCATCAGAAAAGAGAACTTTGCTCCACTGTAGGTATGACCAATTTAGGTGCTCACGTGCAAAGTTAAGGCGCGCTCTTCGATGGTCTGCAGTTAATTTCGGCCCATTTGCTGGCTTATGCGGTACCAGTCCACGATCCTTCAACCTTCTTCTAATTGTAGAGTCACTTACAGCCACCCTTCGTACAACACGAAGCCGCTGCTGCAGTTGAAAAGCGTTAAGGCGTCGATTTCTTAAAGAAGTTGTTACAATAAATCGATCATCTCGCTCAGAAGTGACCCGATTCCTGCCAGATCCTGAACGGCGCGTGAACAAACCAGTCTCCCGATAACGTTTATAGACTCTATGAACAGATGACAGGCTTAGATGCAGTCTTGCAGCCACAACACGCTGACTAAGGCCAGAATCCAGCAATGCCACAACTTGGGCGGCTTCTCTATCCATACGTTTTAGAAAAAAAAACCTTTTTTCAGACGTCCCAAAGTCACAGTATTGAAATAAAAAACAAAAAGTTTAAGGATAGGCGCCAATTTTTAGTTTTTAAACGCTAAATGTACTCCAACCCTAAACACACATTTGTCTCAAAACAGTGATTCATTTCGTTTATAAGATAAACAAATGAAATTCTAATTTTGAATTTAGAATTTTCGCTTATTACTGTAATGGCCAAACTGCCAGCTATACATTTATGTATTTTTTTTCATCGTATGAATTCTTTTTTGTGTTAAATTCGGACAGAAACAATGAAAACGGAAGTGTTTCGATTTTTTTGATGAGAAGTGTATATGTCATGTCAATGTATCTGCTTACTACTGGGACTATCTATACAAAAATCTCATACCTACTTGTCACACATGCTGAAGCATTATGCAGGTGTTGGTGAGGGAGTCCTAACTGCAGTCACACCCCGGACACTTCATACAAAACACCTCGTTTTACACCGACACTACACATTGACGTTATCGTATACGCGCATCTGTGTGTGAGACGTCTGACGCCTATACGATTGAAGACTAACATAAGACGTAAACCAAGCTCAGCCGTTGGAGGAAGCGGAGACTTGCCGTTCTATACGTAGTATTATTCCTTATTCTATTCTACTGTAGTATGCTACGTATATAGGTAGGAGAGTCTAATTTAATCTAGCCTACAAGATCCCACTGCTGGGCAAAACCTCCCATTCCTTTTTCCATTTTTCGCGGTCCTGTGCGTACTCCGGCCAGTCCCTCCGGCAAGCGTCCAAGTCGTCACGCCATCTCTTCCGAGGTCTACCACGACGCCTGTACCCGTCGTGAGGCACCCAATGCGTGACCATCCGACAAGTGCGTGAAGTGAGCCTCAGTTGACTAAATATCACATGCATACACATATCTACACACACATCCATAGACATATCTTTCTTGCCTTGTGGATGCGAGGGAGACGAACTAACTGCGCGCGCTACCTTACTTCTTAAATAGACTAAAGTCTGGTGTTGGAATATGTTCTCCGCTCCGGGCCCGCAATACCTCTTACCTGTGCTTGGGTCTTTATTACGCCCGAATACTCACATAGTGAGCATGAGGCAAGAAAAGTGATCAAACAAAGATTCCATACGCAATTAACCATACTTCATAATTACCATATCGAAGTCAGACATGTTGAAGTCAATTTTTATACTTTCTATAATATATCTTAATATATCCTTTGCTTACATAACGAAACTTCCGGATTTCTGGTATTTAGATAACTTCAATTATGACGTAGAAAGTAATGAGGAGTTGGTACAGTTTGAGGTACATGAAGACCAAGGACCCTTATGGGTGGTCGACATCAGTCAAAGTAACATGTGGCGACCTCTACAATTGAAGAAGGCAAGTGATGATGAAAGAAATTACTTCGACGATGCCGTCGGACCGGTGATAAAATTGTAAGTAATTTTAATAATTTGGCTTATGTACTAATCTACATACCTACAGGGTGTTAGTTACATCGTAACGAAAACTGAGGATGATTCAGCACATTGATATCAAGTGTAAATTTCCGTCGCAAAGGTTATGGAACGGAAAATAATTGTAACAAACACTTAAATTTTCATGGGTTTTCCGACAGGACAATTCATTTGATATCAACTCAGTATCACGGTCTGAACCATCCCCCTCAGTATTTGTTACGGTGCGGTGTCACTAACACCCTATGGCTACTTGTATGTACTAAGCTTGTACAGGGTGTAAGTGACATCGTAACAAATACTGAAGGGGATGATTCAGCTCATTATTCTGAGTTACTTAATATCAAGTGGAATTTTCCATTGCAAAAGTATAGAATAGAAAATTATTTAAAAAAAATACATGAATTTTGCGACAGAAAATTGCACTCGATATTAACTCGGAATCATGGTCTGAATCATCCCCATTGTGATGACACTAATACCCGGTATAATATAGAGGTATATAAGTAAGTTCCAACTGGGTAAAAAAGTAAAGATTCTAGGATATTTTTGCGTTAACGGTAACGTTATTGACCATCGGTGTTCGAAGATCTACCCTAATGTACAAGTAACTGCACGAATTATTTTTTGCAGTTACGAGAATAAGCGAAAACCGGTGCTGTTGGACAAAACCAATCAAAAAACACCAAAAAATGTCACTGAAGCAATCAAGAGTAAGGATGTAGTCGGGGATATATTGAAAATGGTTAATAAGTTCGTGTAAGTCTTTCCTTTGTACCTACTTTTACTAATTAATTACACTCTGTTTCGCTTCCCGGTTACTTCATCATCATCAACCCATTAACGTCCCCACTGCTGGGGCACGGGCCTTCCAAATTCAAAAATATCTTTATTCAGTAGGTAACATAGTTACACTTTGAATCGTCAATTTTACATAACGAACGTCTCATCCGCCTAAAACTACTGCAGCTTCTCACAACCTGTATAGCCGGGGAAAAGAAGCTGCAAGAAAAACCTCGGCACAGGGCCCTAGACGTTCTTTAAAAAAATAAAAATAAACATAAAATATTGATATACAATTGAGTAATTTAGCTGCCTAATATCAGTTCTCAGACAGTTAATCCCATGCATTCATATCTTCTAAATAATCACTAACTTTATAATAACCTTTTTTGTAAAGTTTTTGTTTAACTACTGTCTTAAAACAGTTGAAAGGCAAATTCAAATTTCCTATGGATGGATAGGGAGATCGGGCCTTAAACCACCACGCGGGCCCAGTGCGGATTGGTGGTTATTAATGACTGCTAATGCAGCCGGGACCAACAGCTTAACGTGCCTTCCGAAGCACGGAGGAGCTCGAGATGAAAACTTTTTTTTGTGGTCACCCATCCTATGACCGGCCTTTGCGAAAGTTGCTTAACTTCAACAATCGCAGACCGAGCGCGTTTACCGCTGCGCCACCGAGCTACCCCGGTTACTTACTTACATCCAATCTAACGCATTTACAGCATGAAATGAATAACAGCAGTACAGAAATATAGCATATCGTTTAGCGCGATAGATGCGCGAGAATTGTCTCTTTCGCACTAACGGTATACAGCTTAGTACGAAAGAGGCATGTGACTCTCCTTCTTATCGTGTGAGTTGCGAGGTGGAGTACTTAACAACTTCATCAACCCTGGTGTCACGGTTATTATTGAGCCGCCAATGGCCCCTGACATGATTCATCCGACTACGTACTTATATCAGTCAGTAGTAACCGGAACCAACGGCTTAACGTGCCTTCCGAAGCACGGATCATCTTACTTTCGGACAATCAGGTGATCAGCCTGTAATGTCCTAACCAAACTAGGGATCACAAAGTGATTTTTGTGATATGTCCCCACCAGGATTCAAACCTGGGGCCTACGGAACGTGAGCGCAACTCTCAACCACTGGACCACGGAGGCCGTAGAAGAAGAAGACGTACCTAGTAGTATGATTAGAATACCAACAGGACTAGCGAACATTTTGATATTTCTTTTTGTATTGTACCTACTGACTATATAAAAAAAAATAACTATAAAATGCAATTTAATGTGTTACTTAATATTTTCAGTTTATCAGCACTTGATGTGGATCCTGAAGTGCAGCTGCCGGATACGGATGACGAATACTCTGCACCTTCTGTGGCTGTACGTATCCTTTTCTTACCTTCTTAGAGAAAGGGCACACCCCGGACACTTCGTACAAAAAACACTTCATTTTACACTGACAGTACACATTGAAGTTATCTCACACGCGGTTCTTTTTTTGTGACGTCTGACGCCATTTGATTGAAGACTAAACGACCGAGGGGGGTGAGGTAAACCTAGCTCAGCCGCTGGTGCGGAGCGGAGAGTTGCCGTTCTACGTACGTAGTATTCCTTATTCTATGGATAGGATATGCGTTTATAGTGCGTTTGCTTGGCACATTGGAAGGGTTGCGGGGGTTGTGCCAAGTGAGACTATGATAAGGACAACAAATGATTCTCCGTCTTTGTTACTCCTTGGGACTATTGCATTAGTTCATCTCTCTCACTTTTACCATTTCTCCTCCTAAAGTAGCCTTATAGCGAAAAGCTCTCCTTAGTCGTTGGTATACACTGTACACAACAAAAAAGCGCCAACCAACTTCATGCGTTTTTAAAATCGATGTTCTTTTCCAGATATTCTTCAAACAGCTGTACAGTGCTCTGTTCATAAGATACGGGCGAAACGAGTGGCACTTCTTTGTTCGGCCTCCATCGCCATTCCCCAAGTGGTTCTTCGAAGGCCACGAACACTGCTCAGTCAACCGAGGAAGCATCGAAGTCCCGAACGAAGTCCAAATAGAATTCTATCAACAACTCTTGCGGTTAATGCGTAAATACTTTTCTAAGGTCGATTTGTAGTAAGGATTTTACATGTGTTTCTTGTTTTCGTTTTTCCCGGTTCCAACCCCGGTACCGGACTTATTAATATAAATTAATATCGAGTTACGAGCAGTTTTCACTAACGCAGGTGACTCGACCATTATAGACGGCGATACGGCTCATCATCTATCACGTTGGTCTAACAGAAAATTCCCCTTCGTAAACTTAATTCACCTGAGCTAATTCACCTAGGTGCATTAAACAAACTTTTAGTAATCTTTAATCACCTGCATCGCTCGTGGTAAAACAAAAGACATCTTCGGTGAGTTGTGGGTATGTAGTTTATCTTGCGATGGATGTACCTCTGACTACACTATTGGGATAGTCATGAGCTGATGTCCTTCTCATGTGTACTCTAAACATGAAGATTTTGATGAAAGAGGAAAAGCAGAAGCGTACAAAAAACTGTAGAAAAAAATAACATAAACAGCCTATATACGTCCCACTGCTGGGCACAGACCACCCCTCAATCAACCGGAGGGGGTATAAGTACCTTAGTACTTTATAAACATTATTATTATGATGCAGCACACCTATTCCGCTATACTATATAATACTTGTCTATTGGTCTTTGTTTGTCTACGATGCCTGCAGACACCGAGTTAATATTTAGTTTGACAGTTCTACTAGCTTTATCTCTGTCTTGCACTCGCCGCAAGTGAAGGACGGCAGAGTATTTTTAGAGTTCTCAATCTAAAATAAAAATAAAGTTTTGTATGTTAGAATCAGCACTAACAACTTAGGTATATTAGTAGCCCCGATTCCTGCAGACACATCCTAATTTTATTTTAAGTTATACCCGTCATTTTCTAGTCCGCCGAAAAGGAAAGGGACGGATGATTGACAACAAGTTAATTTTGAAATGAATTAATAAAATAGGCATCTCGCTCTTATGCAATCCGCTTGACGTGTGCTGTCAACTTAATTGTGTCGGGTTATTGGCCAATATAAAAATATGGAATGGTTTAAAAAAATCTGCTTATCGATAACCCGTTCTTTTATTTCTCAGAGGATAAGAAAATGACAGGTATAACCAGTTAAAATGTAATACATATATGTAAGAGGTGGATACTCCTGACACAGGTAAATTAATTTGCCTACTAGGAGATCCCAATTTATTGTAATTATGTTTATTTGGTTTAAGCAATAAATATTTTTCATTTTTAATATTTTATATTCATAATTCATAACTTAAAATAAAATTAGATGGTGTGTACAGGAATCCAGTACAATAAATATTGAAACAACAATTCAACATAACTTTTCATTTATTTATATAACGTATAATACCTACATCACGTGAAATTAAAAACCTATGTCAAGTATACAATATATAAAGAAACCGATTCTAGTGCGTAAGTAACTTAAGGATTTTGTGATTGACTTACCAACCTATTGAATTCATCGAATAACAAATTCCTGCAATTTTCTTATCATATTGGTGCTAATTCCTGTAAATACCATCTAATTTAATTTTAGGTTATATCTGTCATTTTCTTATCCGCCGAAAAGGAAAGGGACGGGTAATCGACAAGCATAAAATTTATGGAACACACGTCAATTTTAAGCACAAATCTAAAACAACCGTCTAAAAATTCGCCCGGGTTATTCATTTATTTACTCATTCTTCCTAAAATTAAGAGCTGTCAATCATCCGTCCCTTTCCTTTTCGGCGGATAAGAAAATGACAGGTATAACTTAAAGTAAAATTAAGAGATGTCTGCAGGAATCGGGGCCATTGACTGGTTTAGCTTATTCGTACCGAATGTAATACTTGACCACTGTAAGTTGAGCGCGCAATACTATGTACGCCCTTATGCGATAATACATCTGGCAATACTTCGCTAATAGTGACTTATCGACCTTATTATTACTGTACTGTGACCGTTATTTGTAGGGTCATATATGCTGTTTGTCAGTATACTGTGAGAATACCATGGTTTTTGGTAGACGGAATATGTCTCATGCAAATTAAGTTCATAGTGCAATTATAAGGTCCATTTTTTTAAAACTCTGCCGGAACTAATTCTGTCCGTGGTTTTTCGTCAATATTCTCACAATCAGAGTATATTGCAAGATGTAATATTGCCCTTACGACGCGGCTAAAGTGCTTAGCTTAAGTGTCGCCGTCTATAGTGTTTACTACGCACTAAAGTCGGCCATATTTGACTAATAAATCAGCCCCCGCGGCACGAATTATATTGAGGGCTTATATATACGAATTATATTGAGGGCTTATATAATAGCTTTACGGCGTTTATCTACGTAGATAGCATTCGCTGCGTCTCTAGGTAGAAAAACTCCGCTCAGCTGCAGTGGACAGAGATTGGTCAATCCTATTGGTTAATATTTATCCGTTTCACCGCTCCGCAAGCTCGCTCCGCTTCAATGGACAGGCAGCCTTATAATTGGGTCGTGTACTAGGTTCAAGATAAATTATGAAATTCCGATTAAGTACTAAATAAAGACAGATCTAAAACTAACGAAATACATTTTCTTTTTTCTATTTAACTTATTTATGAATTTTAATCAAGACAAATATAATAAGTCCGACATTTTATCACGTTTCGTATGACGTCACAGTGTGCTTTTTCATACAAATTCCATAGTAATTTCGTGTTTTGACGTTTAGTAAAAAGTAACTGATTTGACCAGTTGGATACTAGCCTATTATAATTTTATAGATGTTAAATCCGATATATAAAAAAGAAAAACGACCCGTTCACTATTTGAATATGTATGTAAACCCATAGATATAAAAGTAGTTAAAGTAGCGAATAATAATATTTGTTATAAATAAAAAAAAATCTTACTTCAGTTCGACATGAGAGTATTTTTAAGGTGGTACCATACAATGCAATCGATGCTCATGAAGTGAACATTTGACGTCAATCGTCCGTCAGCGATCAGATTCATCTCACGTTCGAAAATATATACCCATTTCACGCCGCACATCAGAGCTTGCCATTTGCAAGATGAGACAGGTATACATTTTCGCCCGCGAGTAGAACGCGAGCAATGAAGAACTTTCCAGGCTACGTCCTCAAAAACAATATAGATGGCGCTGTACGGTTTTTTCTTCGTTTAACCTTTAATTTCATGGATAATAGAGATATGCATCTTTTATCTTTGTTTTTGGGTATAAATGATGACTCTTTTTATTACATTCAGGCAAAATTACATCTCCCACCCATTATTCTGGTCAAAATAAAGAGAAGCAATAGCAAAAGCTATATCAACAAAATTCTATACCTACATAATGGCCCCGATTCCTGCAGACACCGCCTAATTTTATTTTAAGTTATATCCGTCATTTTCATATCCGTCGAAAAGGAAAGGGACGGATGATTCACAGCTCTTGTAAATGAATGAATAACCCGGGCGAATCAAAAAGGTATCTCGCTGGTATGCAATCCGTTTGACGTGCTGTCTACTTACCTGTGTCGGGTTATTGACTGATGTAGTTTTTAGACGGTTGTTTTACATTTGTCCTTAAAATTGACGTGTGTTCCATAAATTTTATTCTTGTCGATTACCCGTCCTTTTCCTTTTCGGCGGATAAGAAAATGACAGAATAACTTAAAATAAAATTAGATGGTATTTACAGGAATTAGCACCAATGTCAACCAAATATCAATCAACAATTACTTTTATATATTTTTGAATAATTATTTATCCGAGTAATTAAAAAAATGGTAATTATCGCGTTAAAACTGTACAACGCCATCTACATATATTGTTTTTGGTGAACGTAGCATGGAAAGTGAAAATAAGGCGCGGAGACGAAAAAAAAAACTACGATCGAAGTCGAGTGTTCTGTACTGTCATCGATCGATTGGTGTGGGAGCACCCTAACCCACTAAACGGAAGGGATATAAAGTTAAAAATGACACACACCCAACCATAATACGCATTGTTGTAGATATATTTATTAATTTTATAACTAAGAAATACAGTTATACATAATGACTGTAAATAAAAATCGAAACCAATTTCGATATGACGCTTTCGGCAATGTTCGGTCGGTGTGAATTTTCCACTACTTTCATATACAGTATATAATCTATACTACCGTGTAGTATATAAAAAATGCACGAACATAAAATATCTTGACCAAAAAAAAATATATAATAAAAGTATAAAGCAGAATATTCATTAGCGATAATTATATTAATCGACTAGTGAATAAACCGTTTACGTACACATTAAAACAATGCCAAAGAGGTGCGTTCAAAAGATGCAAATTTATGGTTTCTGCAATATATTTCCTTTCGTTTTTAAATTTATTATATTACGCGTGCGTGATATTTGAACGCACCTCGAGTGTGGAAGAGATGCAACTATAAATCAGATTTTAGTTTTCATGGTTGTCCTTTTGTAATAAATCTAAATTGCCACACGGCTTACAAACTTTAAAAACATATTATAATCCGATTTTACAGTTAAACCATCATACAATAAAGTCTACCATTATCAATAGGTAACCAATTTATCAGTCTACGTAATGGAGTAACACAAACGCTTGAAAGATTGCGGCAGACTTTCCTATGTCCTTGGGAAATATGTAGTATATTATATAAAAAAATATAGTATAATAAAATAAAATAAATAAATATTATGATAGTTCAGTTCAAAGTAAAATCTTAAAACTGACTAATTTAATCAACACTATCAGTAAATAAGTTTAGCTTCGATCGCCATCGACTCGCAAAGAAGAAGAAGAGTAAATAAGTCTATTAAATAAATAAATAAATAAAATAAAACTATAGATATTAATTAGTAGGATCGGAAATTGGGTGACATATTTATTATTTACCCGAACTTGATGGTAGTACATAATATAGAGTTGATATTACAATTCACCGCCTTACCTGACTTTTTAAAATGATAATAATTTTATGGTATAGTACTACCATCAAGTTAAGGTGAATATTCCATCGAATTTCCGAATTATAGTTATGTATGAGCTACCGTCGTTTGTGTTACTCCATAAGAATAATTATAAGACGTATAGACTATAGGCTGTTATCATTATAATTAACGCCCATACAATTGAAGACGAGGATGGGGGGGTAAACCTTGCTAAGTAGTATTATTCCTTATTCTATGCCCAAGGACAACTCCGCGGCCGATGTATAGGAACAGAGAAATATAGCTAATGACGTCACCTTGAACTAATAGAAAGTTCGGTGAGGCGTGAGTACTTAGTTCTGACTACCCCCATTGGGGCATAGTCGTGAGTTTTTTTTATGTTAAAGGGACATAACATCATGTTATGTAAATTTCTCTGAGTGTCTATACGTCTTCTATTTATTCTTTTTGTTAGTCCTAAAGACATTTCATTTTAATTTGGCATTCAAAGCAACGCGTTTGCGTCTTCTAACATTTATCACATTTCCTCACTTAAAATAGTATTATTTTCACTGTCTTTAAAGCGCAATGTAATTTAGCGCCAATTACGACGTTGTATAAAACTTGACGAGAAGTATTTTTATAAATTGCTACACAAAGTAGAACGTGACAGCGTATATGGGAAAAATAATATATTAAATGAAAACGCTCTATATATGTCTACTATTCTCGCCCTTACGAGTACGGTCACGAGCATTAATATGTATACACTTTGGTACCATGTCACATTAACTTTTTTGACAAATTGAACTGTAAGTCTCACTAAATGACAAATATGTTCGTGCGACAGAGTCCTGAAGTGGGTACATTATATTACTCATGACTGTACACTCCACTCCGTCTAAAATCAGATTGTTACCGAGTGCCGCCTATAGCGTATGTACAAGCGAGACAGAGAGTCTGCGCGCTCCCCTTTACTCCTCGACGTTGGTACGTAACGGGAAGTAGGATAGCTGACCTCCTAGAGGGACATAACGTCGACGTCACTGAGTTACTAACGTTATGTTATGTTAGGCTTCTTTCTCACGACGATATTAGGGTTGGGTTGCCAGTAATAGACGTTTGACAATTTCTTGAAGATGTCGAACTCATTATTTCGTAAAAGTTAATAGACACGCTTTGATAATTTTAAAAAAGACAACTAGGTTGTCATCAACCCTAAGGGTTGAACCACATCTGGCGGCAACTTAATAGCACTTTCCTATGCTCCTCCTTTTCTGTTACTCAGAACCGTCATTTGCTAGAGCGAGAGAGAGCGACCGCATGCGTACGCACGCTATCGCCTTCTCGATTCTGCCGTGTCATGATTTCCAGACACAATAGGTTTTGGATTTTAAAAGAAAATTCGATTTTACGACTAGGGTTGCCAGGGCCCGGCTTTAGCCGGACATGTTTGGCTTTTTGACAAATATTTGTGTGTGAGGCTTGTTCAGCTTTTTTTAGGCTTTTTGTTGGAGTGGCGATGGCTACGACGACGGGCCGGGCGAAGGCCGGGCTAGCGGAAAGCGAACTTACTTTTAACATACTTTTTTCATCAGCTTTTTTTGTTTTTTTTTAGCATTAACTACTTGGCCGGACAAAAGGGGAGCGCTGAGGGCTCTCACCATTTTTCATCAGCCCTGCTGTAAAAACAGTTTGGCTATAAAAAACATGTCCTTTTATTGGAGGAAGTCCTGGTTGCGTAATATCAGGGAATGGACTGGGATCACGAGTGCGGTGGAACTGTTCCGCCTCACGGGAGATAAGGATACATTTTCAAGACCTGATGGCCAACCTCCACTAATTGGAGAGGCACCTGAAGAAGAAGAAGCTTTTATCACAAAATGTCCAGCGTTATATAGCGCCGAGTCCGGCCTTTGTATTTTAGGGCCTGGCAACCCTACTTACGACCCTATTCTCAAATCGTCATTTGTTCGGATATCGCATGAATTGCATCGCGTCGTGAGGAAGCTCGCTACAAGTGGAACTTGTGGAAGTCTTCACTGGTTCATAACCAGTTACGAAACTTTGGTTACGACCGCGGCTGAAGGTAAACAGTCCTATATAAGGTGTTAGTGACACCGTAACGAAAACTTTGAGGGATGATTCAGACCATGATTCTGAGTTGATATCAAGAGGAATTTTCCATCCCAATGTATGGAATTTAAATAATTAAAAAAAAAACATCGAAATAAAATCTTGAGTAAATGAAATTCCACTTGATATTAACTCAGAATTATGAGCTGAATCTACTCCCTCAGCATTCGGTACGGCGTTTCCAACACCCTGTATATTTCGGAAGAACATACATTTAGAGGGTGATGAAGATCCGCCGTTTGTACAAAGCGACGCCGACCGCGAGCCATAGCAGCATGGTAGCCGCGTGTGTCGCCAGCAGCTGCGCGTGCGTCGGCGCCGGTACCGAGTAGTAGAACGGGAAGTGTTTCTTGAGGAGCTCGCTGCCGATGTATAGGAACAGCGCGTTTTGACCTGGAAAAATAATATTTATGTAGGAAAGTGAGAATACTATGGAAGGATAATGAATGGGAATTTGGTTGTTTATGGTATGAAAGGAGGATGGTTAATGAATGGGATGTAAGGCCGTTTTAAAAAGTAAGAAAGGCGAGTCGATGGTGCAATGTCGGTCGGGTTAGGTTAGGTTGTCCCACTGCTCTTCAAAGGCCTCCCCTCTGGGATTCCACATCTTTCTATCCTGAGCGATCTCTCTCCAATCTGTCTCAAAAGCGTCCTGGTCGTCTTTCCATCGCTTCCTGGATCTGCCTTTGCCTCTGCGTCCAGCTTTTGTATGACACAAAGCTTTTATGTATATGGGGCCTCAAAAGTACCTTTGACAGTTGATGGGATCGGTCATTGACCTCACAACCCACGCGAGAGGAGTGAATCTTAGACGTTAACTCACCAGCGTAGTAGAGCGGGCGCCCTCCCCACTTGTTCTTCAGATCGACGATGAAGTACAACACGGCTTGTATGAATAGTGCCATTGATGACGTCACGAGGCAGTAGGACAGCGACCACAGGTTCTTGTTGATCGGGATCGGGCCTCCGTTCTTTGAGAACAGGCACAGAGCTCCGCCGGTCACTCCGAAGATGATAGACCAGAACACCCAACGCATTATACGGGCCCTGTTAGCAACCATTTGTGTTTAAAGTTCGCTTCTCTCGCAGCCCGCAGAGACAGATATGTCTGCCCGTAGAAAATTATGGATCTACCTACTCCACTCCAATCTCATCAGTCATCCCGTGATCATGGCACTTGCAACAGTGTCGAAATATCGGGAGTCTCATATCCCTATTTTAAACGCGGTAAGAACCCGTTATTATGTGTTTTAATTATGATAATAACCGCGTAAACTTAAAACAATGTACAAAACAATTTATGTTTGTTTACTCAAATACTATAGGGAACTGTCAAAATTTAAGAACACTCAACAGTGGTGACACCTGATGGGAGAAATAAGCAGTTGTTATCATTATTCATCTAAAACAGCTTAAGTAAATAGTCGTTACATGAGTCAGGTCAGGGGGGATGGTTCAATAATAACCCTGTGATCAGGGATGATGAGATTGGTAATACAACTTACAGCCCACACAATAGAAGGGGACGGATACTTAGTTTTCAGGTCTTTAAAACCTTGTAAGTATTTAACTACTGCAACAAGTGAATAAGCTAACAATGGCCACTCACCTGGCGTGGTTATAAGCGAGCATGATCCTCGTGGCGTGCGCGCCGGCCTGCACCACCAGCACCCCGGAGAGGATGCCCAGCAGGCCCTCAGGGTCGAAGGCCACAGTGGCTGCGTACAGGATGCGGAAGCTGCCGCGCTTGTACAGGTGCGACGCACCTAGGACCACCCTGTAGGGGAAATTTACTTACTTCTTTTTTTTATCTTTGATCAAATCAAATATACTTTATTGCACAGAACTAAATTTCAACATTCAGACATAACACATGAATACAGTACAATTTGGGCGACCTTATTGCTCTAGAGCAATTCCTTCCAGGCAACCACCCAAAGGAAACAAACATGATGGGTTTGCTCTTGGCCCCAGACTTGACCGAAAGCATTGACGAGGCCTAACATGGAGCGAGCTCGCCAGAAGGTGCCTGTTCACTCTGGCCTTGAAAGCACCCGGGTTATATGCATTCGGAAATACAGAAGGCGGCGAAGAATTTCACTCCCTAGCAGTGCGTATAATGAAGGACGATGCGAACCGCTATGTGCGAATAGTTGGGATATCCACCAAATAGGGATGGAACCCGGCCGTACGTCTGGAAGTCCGAAGATAAAAGGGGGATGGTGGAATGAGCTC